>NW_020173727.1:939958-973897 GCF_003031525.2 Neophocaena asiaeorientalis asiaeorientalis | reverse complement strand
CACACACACACTCAGAGAAAGGCTTCCAAGAAGTGTGATGAGTAGAGCATTGACCATGGACCATTTAACCAGAGATGATTTCTTTCTGTAGCTGTCAGTGACCCACCCACAGACCCTCACCCACCCCAGTGTCACTGGAAGAAAGGTCCTGCACTGCCTGGGGGTATTTGCTGTCTGTGGGAGAGTGCACTGCACCCACCCATCCCTGCTGCCCAGCACGTCGGGAGTCCCAGGAACACTCTCCACCTAAGAGTAATGAGAACTGTTGTCATCAGTGGTAGAATCTAGGTGGTGGTATGTGGGCACACAAGGCACAATCTTTACACTTTTCTGAATGTTTGAAAATTTTCATAACATATTGGATGGGTTGGTATTGTGAAAAACAGACATGGGAAAATATTTACCATACGTTGTTCAGTAAAAGTGAAGTGAAGTTTACAAAGCAGGGTACACTATGATCATACTTTTGTAAATATAAAATGCATGTAAATATAAAATATTTATACATATTGAGTGTATATACACACGTATAGAGATAGATAGGTATGTATATGTCACTTTCAATATCTTTACCTGTATTAAAATATTTCCAGAAGGAAAAACAGCAGAAAGATAGCAATTGTTAGCTGCAAGTAGTAGGCATACAGAGAATTTTTAAATTAATTAATTATTTATTTTTTAAATTAATTTTTTATTGCTTCTCTTGCACTTCCAAGTATTACACAATGTATCCGTTTATATAGTCAGATTAAAAAGCATATCATTTACAAATTGTGTTTTGAAGAGTGTTTAATGACTTGGGGAAATAAGGATACACCTAGTTATTGTTTTATGATATGATTACAATTGAAAAACTACATATGTGATTATGAAGGATGTAAGAGCTTTTTATTGCTGTTAGCTAAGGGGAAACAAATAAGTATATTGGAAGTTAAATCACAAGGGTAATGATGCTTATCTCTGAGATGTGCTTTTATGGGGAATTTGTTTTCTTAAATTCTTAAAGCGTTTTGGATATCCAGACTTTCTACAAGAACATTTATTATTTTTACAAATAAAAAAATCCATTTTATTTTAAAGGGAGAAGACCTAAGTTCTTATTCCAGGTCCAACACTTTTTGTATCTATGCTTATCTCATAGCACTGTCATGAGTTTCAAATGTATGAGAAAACACTTTTTTAAAGGTAAAAATGAAGAAATGAGAACATATACTAAGGTAGTTTTCTTACAGCTTTTCAAACTCAAGAGATGATTTTAAGCATTAAGACTGTAAGACTCTTAGTACAAATAAAATCTTCAGGCTCTACAGATTCACATTCCTGAGACTCATTTTTCATTGAATGGCCAGAGCATAACAACCTTCATATGTCATTCTCTAAGTCGAAGGGCGGTAAGACTCCATAGCAGGGGAGAATTTTATTAATCCTCTGTGTTCCAGGGCTCTCTTTATTCTGCACTCAGAGCCCAGAGCGACATCGCTCACTGGAAACATGTAGAACATGTAGATGGGCTTGACGTTGGTACACAGAGGCAACTGTGAGGCACCCTCAGTCCGTTAGAGCAGGGGTGCCCCAAACTCCTCCCCAACCCCCGGCTGCACAGCAGGAGGTGATCAGCGGGCGGACAAGCAAGTGAAGCTTCATCTACCGCTCCCCATCGCTCCCCAGCACTCGCATTACCACCTGAGCCATCCCCACCCGGTCCCGGGAAAATTGTCTTCCACAGAACCGGTCCCTGGTGTCAAAAAGGTTGGGGACTGCTGCGTTAGAGTGTGGGAAAGCTTGACTGCCATCAGTTCTTTCCCTTCCTGTACACTCTTGCCAGTTCTTCACCAAGCAGAGAAGGTTATCCCTCCACTCGCTTGATCCTGGACTGGCCTGAATGCTTTCACCAATAAACTATGGTAGAAGTGACATTGTGACAGCTTTGGGGCTGGGCTTTAGGAGGACTGGCAGTGTTTGCTTCCTCATGGCTAAGCCCTGAGCTGCATGTAAGAAACCCAGGCTAGTCTTCTGGAAGAGAAGTCATGTGCAGGAGCACTGAGGTGCCCAGCGTGTGACCTTCTTCCACTAGAACATTTGGTCTCTCTTCCTCTGCCACATGTAAGGCATCTACCTCTGTTAGGGAAACATGAGCTCATCCAGCTTTATGAGTGACCAGGTTGGCAGGTTTAATTTCTGTTTTGAGAGTGGCACTGAGAGGAACAGATGGTTCAGGCTGCTCCTTGGGCACCAGCTCTAAGCTGCATTCCCCAATCAGCTTTATCAGTGATAAAGCTCTTGGGTTCTCCATCTGTCTGACTACGTCATCTGATTTCTCCACCTTGAGGTGGGGATTGGGAAGAGGTTTGAGATATTACCATCTGCTCAAACCTCGACACTCGAGAATTTTCCTTTATCTGTGTAATTAGAAAAATTGCCAGGATGGACTCTAGCATGGATCCCTTGTCATTGATTTTTGGCTGTATTGCAGGGAGCTATTTCAATTATGTACAGATGTCTCCAGGTCATCAGAGTATTATGATACAATTAACCCCTGCCATACAAGCATAATCAGCTCCAAAGTTTTAGCTAGAGGGCAAAAACACACATACATTTTATTTTTAATATTAATATGAAAACTGCTGTGTTTCTATTAATGGAAAAGAAAGTTCAAGCTTTAAGCTATTAAGATCAATAATGAGTGTTGGTAATTACATACTATAGATAATCACAATCTCTATCATTATGCAATTAAAATAAAGAAAAAACTCGTGAAGTAACAGGGATTTTGGTAATAGTGGTAACATTAGTGTTTGCCATTTTGCCAGTTTATTGTTTTGTTTGTTTGTGGTGCAAATGGCAAGTGATGGTTGAAATGTATCTGGGGTACAATTTTGTTACAAATTAAAATATTATTAACGATAAAACTCTAGCTCTAAAAATTGACAAGTACATGAGCAAAAATTTATGTTATATGCCGCTGAGCTGACTACAGCCAGCTTCAACATTGTAGAAGTGAAAAAAAAATCCTCTCTCGTACAGCAAAAGTGAGCGGTTTATAAATGTGTGGGTGTACAGTGTGAAAATATAAAGGTAGCAAATGAATGGTTGTATGTTTTTGATTATAGCTTCTGTTGTTCTTTGATCTTTCATTCTGGAACATCAGTTACTCATATCAGTCCTCCATATTCATCAACTCTCTTATTGTTTAAATCTCTGTTCATTTTTTGAATATTCTGGGAAGCTATCTCATTTACCTCTCCACCATTACCGGTAATCCCTGCATTTCTGTGCTTATTTCATGAAGATCATAGTTTCTTAAATGCTTTTGAAGGATAATAATAATGATGCCAAAAGTATTTTGAAGACTAATAATGTGCTACTCCAAGTAGTCATTGTTTTGTGTACATAATCCCATTGCAGGTATTAGGAATTGGAGTCTTATGAAGGTCAGGCAAACTGTACAAGATTGTAAAGTTATTAAATAATGAAACTGGAATACAAAACCTTGTTTCTCTGATTTCAAAGCCCATGTCTTCCACTACTAGGTTATATGGTCACACAGTTTCTGAAATTTTGCTCTGGGTCCTGCCTAGATCATTTTCATTTGTGTTTCTTCTCTGAATCACCCTTATGTAGGGCCACTTTGCCTTCCCTTCAACGAACAGAAACTCTAATAGGCTTAATAGATGTTTTCTCTTTCCTTTTCTGCTGATAACGTAAATTTCCTTGTTTCCATTATCCATTTACGTTTAATCAGCCAAACAAAAATTACTTCTATTTGTACTTCTTTTTCACTGTTCCTGTTTATAATAAAAGAGGTTCCTCATCCTGCCAACAGTTAATTCCTCTATCTGCCCTGCATCCCATACCCCTTACAGCTCTTTCATCAGGGACTTGCTCCATTGATCATTCTCTCTCCTCTCTGCATGTTCCTTCCCAATGGCATTTGAAAAGAATCCTCTCACGTTTACAACAAATTTAAAAAAACACACAAAACTCCTTCAACCCATGTTTTCCTCTGACTACTTCCCTACTTCTCCTGCCAACCCTCCTGAAAAAGTTTTCTAAGTTTCCTGCCTTCACATCCTCATGCTTTACCGATTTCTCAAGCTCCAATAATGTGGGTTAGTGACCCACACCTTGGCCCCATGGTCCCATGGCGTGGTTCTCATTTGTTGAATCAAATGGGCACCTTTTCATGCTTGGCTCAGTTGCCCTTCAGCATTATCTGTCTCTGTGTACAACCCACTCCTAGAAACTCTCTCTCCCGGGCTCCTTTCCTTGTACAAACCATCCTTGTGTTTTCTTCCTGCTTCTCGAGATGCTTTCTCTGAGTCTCCTTAGCAGACTCTTGTGTCTCTACCCATCTCTTAAATGTTCACATGACACATTCTTTAGTGCCCTTCCCCCTGCTCCTTTCTAGATGTGTTTTGAAGACATCTGCTACTTTCTGTAAGCACTGACAGGAACCTAGGTTCTAGCAACAGTGTTCAACCTAGTTTCTCTGCTTTTGGTCTTGCTCTAAAATACGGATCTAATCTTGCTGCTTCCCTACTTAAAATAGTTTAATGGTTTCTTTGTGAACTTAGGTGAGATTCAAACTACTTCCCATGCCTTAAACTTTTAAACTGGGCCAAATTCATGTTGATTTACAAATTCATGGGTTAGCATTCCAGCAGCATGTCAGGATCCCATGCTGATGTATGAAAGAATACCATTTGTCACAAATTTAACCTGTGACCCATGTTCCTATTGTTTGAGTTTGAGTAGGCTGGGTTAGCTTAACAAATAGACACCAAATACAAAAAAAAAAAGTGTATTTCTTTACATTATGGTCTGAGATGAGTCTTTCTCCTGTTTAGGATTCAGGGAACTCCTATGGCCTCTGCATTATATGTATCCAGCTGACAGAAAGGTAAGGAGAGCATGGGAAGGCATCAGAAACTGAAGCACATAATTTCCACTTTCCTTCTCTTCACAGTAATTATTCACACAGTTATACCTAGAAGAAAAGGGTTAGCTCCAGTATTGATAAAAAAGGAAAAAATTAAAAAGAATGATTGAGAGCTTGGTGTGTGTCAGACAGGCAGGTAGATAGTGATTGTGGTTGGATCTCATGGCTGCTCTTTCGGAGGTCCAGGCAGGATGCTATGGAAATTGGAGGGGCTGTGGCTGCGGTGATGGTGAGGGATGGGATGTGTGAGCTTATTCTTTAGCATTTTCCTTCTCTCAGGAGCGAGACGAGCTGGCCTGTCTTGTCATCCTTATTCAGCATCATATAATATGGTGGCTCCTCCGTCTGTCCCCCACTTTTTATTAGGCAGTTGGAAGAATGAAACTTTTTTAAAGAGAAACATGTCATTCTCTACAAGAGTCCATTGAGACTAATTGATTGAGCCTGTAGGAGCCGGTAGACTCTGCTCTCTGAGGAACTTCTCTGGAACTCTGATTCCAGCCAGAGAGCACTCTCAAACCAGGAAATGAGCTAAAATTCTACTGGGGATTTTCTCTCCTTTGCAGCAAATGCTTCTGCATAAAGAAAAGTCCACAAACTTTTCCTTGGGTATATTTAGCAACAGAGAACTGGCCCTGAAAATGTTTCTCTTGCAATCTTGCATTCTAAGACAATGGCATATTAGCATTTAATAATTACTGCTGGTAACAGGAAAATGCAGACCTGCCTCTTATCACACAATCGAAGATGATCACTAAAATTGTGTCTATCTGGGGCAAACTGTTTTAGCAGACATCCACCCAGGAAACGCAAATCCTTGTGTGACATTGGACATGTTTAACCTGGTTTGCACATGTATAGAGTATTGCTAGTAATAGCTGTCTCATAAGCTTGTCATGAGGATTAAACAAAATACACTGTAGGAAAGCACTTTGCCCAGAATAGATGCCCGATAAATGTTCATTCCTCACCTTCCTTCCTCCTTCTTTCCCTCCCTCCCTCCTTTCCTTCTTCTCTCCTTTCCCTTTTCACAATCCCCTCCCATCTCCTCCCTTCCCTTCTGTGATAGAGCTGAGATTTACAGGAAAGGACCATGGAAATCTAGATACAGAGGAGACTGACTCTGGGTACCACAAGGGAAGGAGAGAAAAGTCAGAGAACAGGGCAAAGGGCAGGCAGCAGGTGAGAGGGATGGGCTTTCAGAGCCAATAAAGGAAAAGGTTTTGCAGTTAGAAAGTGTCATTTGGCACCGGTGATATCTGAGGCTTGAAGAGGTCAAAGAGGTATAGATCACAAGCTTCCTACAATCAGTCCCTATGGCTGAACGCAGGGACTCTCCTGGCTGAGTCGGCCTCACATATTTCAGTGCCTAATGAGAAACAGCAGGGCAGGGTGTCCCCAAAGCCCACTCCAGCCCCTGTCCCCCAACTTCTTCCATATCCTTTATTTGTAAGCACTTATTTGGGAAGTTCTTTATCCTCCACCCCAAATTTGCCTGCCAATCTTCTGCTTATCTTTTGATACTCTGTTTAAATGGCCCTTAGTCAGTATAATTAATTCTTACAGGTGTTCCCCAAAGCATCTTGACTGCACTTCAGATGTGCATTTATTAGTTCAGTTCAGGACGAAAAGCACTGTGGGGTCTCCCATGTTCCATGTATTAGGCCAGGGGGTGAGTGTGAGGATATATATGACTGAGACAGGGTCTCACTCCCAAGGCCATCCCAGTAGGGACAGTGGTTCCCAAAACCCAATTCTCACTGGACAATTCATTTCAGAATGCATGGGGACCATGTGTTCAAAATGTATATTTCTAGGCCCTACTCCCATGTACTCAGGTAAAGATAAGCCTTGAGGCTGTTTAATTTAAGAAGCTTTCCCAGGTAATTCTGATGTGCAGTCAGGTCTGGGAACTTCTAGAAAGGTGAAGGAAAAGAAGGCAATTTAGAATATTCTCTCTGATGGGGTTTGGATTGTTGGTGTTCGATGTCACCAACTATAGCTGGGTCCAAAAACTTCAGAGAACAGTTAGGTGAGTTTACAGCTTAATGTATTGTCTTAAAGGTTTAAGGTTCTAACATGTGGTTTGGTTAAGGTTTAGCCTGCAGAGAACGTAGGTGAGCAAGCCCCTGTCATTGGACACATGTGCAAATAGATAGCCCAGGTGAAAAGAACGTGAAGACCTTAGGCTTCTCTGGTCTTCTGCTCTGGTGCCTGGACTCTAGCTGGCTTAGCAATGTGACAGGGAGGTTGGTACCAAGGACTGAGCTGTGGACAACAGCCTTCCTCCACGTTGTCTGTGGAGTCCTTTCTGACTACACGTACCTCCTTTCTCTTGCTCTCACTCCCCCCAACTTGGAGTCCTGGTTTCATAGCCCAGGCCACACCCTCTGATGTTTCATCCCTTCTTTACCTGGTTTATTGCTGTCATTCCCTCACTCCGCTCTTGGCTCCGTGTGCACCTCCATTCTTGGTGAGAAACCCTGCCTTCCAGCCAGGCAGTTAGAGTCCTGCTGGGCAGACTAAGCCCACTCCCCCCACTATTAGAGGAGGTAGCTTCCTACCCATTTGACCACCTTCACCACGTTCCACAGAAGGCAGTTCTGTCCCTGAGTCACATGAGACCTCCCTGCAGAGACAAGAAGATGTGTCTGAGGCCCCTTTCATGTCTCTGCAGAGAAGAGTACTCCTTGATGGGTTCCCAGAGGAGCACAGGGCTCTGGCAAACCAGCCAGCAGGAACAATAAGACTTCACGTAGAATGGTCCATGGCGGCATTAAAAGTGATTATATTGTTCCTTTGGGGAGGTAGATGCCACTTCAGAGAACTGGAATTGAAACCTCTGCCCCAAGACCGTGAAGCCAAAATCTTTCTTCCTGCGGTGAGTCTAAAGTCAAACATGGACAACATCCTGAAGGGGATGGGAGGATGTATAAAACGAAACAATGCAAAAACAAAACCCATTTTCCTGAGAGATTTAACAGAAATTGTTTAAATCATGGTTAAAAAAAGGAGGTGGGGGGAAATACTGTGATCCCAGAGCATTAAAAAGAGAGTCTTTCATATCCAAGCATCTATAAGAGCTAGAGACCACGAAATACACTGGGCAAAAGGGATTGATAAACTAGGGCTAGGTGGTCTTGGGCTGTGCCCTTGGGACAATGCTGGTGCCCCTATGAAGGGTGGGTGGATTAAGCCAAACCTCTCGTTCTAGGGAGCTTTGTTGTCTCTCCTTTTGCATCTTATCACCTGCTGCTTCCAGGTCATTCTGAGAGAGAAAGGATCTGAGAAAGGAAAACAGATGGAAATGTCAGTAACTCTATTAGCTTCCTAGGGCTTGTAACAAATTACCACAAACTATGTGGCTTAAAACAACAGGCATTTATTTTCTTATAGTTTTGAGTGCTAGAAGTTCAAATCAAGGTATGGGCAGGCTCTTCCTTCTTCTGAAGGCTCTACAGGAGAATTCATGCTTTTCTCTTCTAGCTGCTGGTGACTCCAGGCCCTCCTTGGCTTGTAGCAGCCTGACTGACATTTGCTTCCATCATCACATGGCCTTCTCCGTGTGGTCTCCCCTTCTTTTCTGAGGACACTTGTCATTGAATTTAGGGCCCACCCTAATTCAGGATGATCTTATCCTGAGATTCTCAACTTGATTACATCTGCAAAGACCCTTTTTTCCAAACAAGGTGATGTTCACAGGTTCTGGAAGACATTCAACACACTATGGCAAACTTAGAGGAAATATCCTCTAAAATAGCCCTGAAAATAGAAACGGAGACCAGCCTCTTAAGACGGCTCAGGTCACAAGCTGACTCTGAGTTATACTGCTCATCTCGGTTGTCTTCAGCCAGTCATCTGGGGGTCACTGGTCCCCTTCTTCACAGCCATCCAGGCACACTGGCTCTGCATCAGGTCCTTGAATTCACCATACCCCTTCCCATCTTGGAGTCCTCACACTTCCTGCAAGGAAAGCCCTCTACTGCACCTTTTTTGCATGTCTCAGTCCTTCTCACTCTATAATTCTCATCTCTAATGAATACCTCTTCCCAAACAGACCTTCTCTGACCATCCTGTTATTTTTTTTTTTTTTAAATCACAACTGCTGTTTGTTTCCTTTAAAGCACTGACCACAATTTTCAATTACTCACTTGATTATTTTCTCTTTACCCCACTAAACTGAAGTGACAAGTAGGCAAGAGGCAGGTCTACCCTGTTTAACCTACATACCCAGCACCAGGTACAGTGTCAGAAAAGCTAATAGTTGATAAATAAGGATGGAACACATTGAACAAATAGGCATATGTTTGTGACATATGCATTTCTTTTCTTATTTTTTGGACTTTCTTACATGATTATCTCAGATTTATTCTTGTTGTTACCTAAACCCTGTTGGGATAACAACTGATGGAGGGATTTTTGCTTCTGCTCTTCTAAAGAGTTTATTGTATCTCTCTGAATTCTATGGGAATTGAGAGCAAAACAACTAAGCAGTTGTTTCTGTTGCACCAAGCACATTGGGTTAGTGTTTTGTGGTCATGACAATTTCCTCCAAGGAAAGGCATTCAGATCAAGGAGGAGAGAGGCCACAGCTACAAGTGCAATTACCAGGCTTGAGGTAGTATAGTAGTAAAGATGGATGAGCAGCCTGTCAGCTCCCATGCTTGTGAAGACTGGCTTTTGAATTTTCCCTGCTAAAATGACAGCACCCTATGTAGTCTTAAGCTATAATACATTTCTCACACTTTGGTGAGGATTCCTTTATTAAAGCTTTCTTCTTCCTTGTCTTTATGGAAATGATACATTCTTATTGTAAAAATTCAATCATTATAAAAATGTGTAAGAATGAAAGTTTAAAAAAAGTTACCCAAACTCCACCACTGAGAAATATAATGAACATCAGATAGGCATGATTCCAGGCAGCTCTTTGTGCATATATACATATGGAAGGATGTATGGTTAGATAAATAGTCTGAGAAGTAATTTTCATAACAATGGGATGATACTTTACATAATATAATATTTTTGGTAAGAAGGTATGAAATTTATTTTTATATGAATTAAACAGAAGGAAAAGAAGTTGATTTTTCCACGTGTGGATGTATTTCTGGTGTATCCGTGGGGAGGAAGGCGATCTCCGCGTCTTACTCTTCCGCCATCTTCAAGGTCCCCGTCTGTTATTTTTTTAAACAGAAGAACTACTAGGTTCTAGAGGATCCTTCTAAAATTAAGGGAAAAATTACTTTAAATACTTCAAGAATTGCCACAGTTGTTTACTGTTCAATCTACATTTAAAGGAATCTATGCTTCCTACCAGACTGTCTTCATTTTGAGTTTCTTTATTTGAGCATATAGGGGCTATATTCCTTAAAGTTTAAGATTGATGACCTTTTTTTTTCATACACAATTAACATTTATCACCTCCTTAAGTTGTTCTAAATCGTATGTCTCAAGAATCCACCTCTTTTCCAGACACCTCCCTGTTGGAATTCTCTCTCATTCTCCAATCTGTACAAATCAGTCTACATATCCATAAAACTGTTAATTTGGGAGCTTTCTTCTATTATGCTCCTACTTTGGATTCACTGTTTTTTTAAGATATCATGTCTTTCTCTTTCTTAATTACGTTCTCATTTTGCTAGAGAATATTTTAATCAACTCCCCAATAATGTATATTGAGAAGAAAAACACTTCTGAGTCACTTCATATCTCAAAGAGCCTTTATTTGTTTGAATGATAGTTTGGCTGGGCTTAGAATCGATTGTTATGGGTTCTCAGGGGTCATTTCATCTAAAACACAATCTGAAGACTCATTTCCACTGGGAGTATTCCTTTGTCTTATTGTTATCTGGAGATTAACTCATGGTTTTTCTTCTTTATTTCAACTGAGGTCTAATTTACATACAGTTTAGTGAGTTTTAACAATTGTATACATTAATGCAACACTACCTCAAACAAGATATAGAATATGTATGTCCATCACCCCCCAAATGTCTGGGGTCAACTCCTGCCCCACAGTCAACAGAAGCAGCCACTTTTTAATTTCTAGTACCATAAATTAGTTTTGCCTTTTCTAGCACCTCATTTATATGAAACCTAACAGTATATCCTTTTAAGTATAGCTTCTTTTGCTCAGTGTGTTTTCTTGTTGTTGTTGTTTTGTGGTACAGGGGCCTCTCACCGTTGCGGCCTCTCCGGTTGCGGAGCACAGGCTCCGGACGCGCAGGCTCAGTGGCCATGGCTCACGGGCCCAGCCGCTCCGCAGCATGTGGGATCTTCCCAGACCGGGGCACGAACCCGTGTCCCCTGCATCTGCAGGCGGACTCTCAACCAGTGCGCCACCAGGGAAGCCCCTGCTCAGTGTGTTTTTGAGATTCATTCATGTTATTGCATATTTCAGTAGTATATTCCTGTTTATTGTTGAGTAGTATTTCATTGTATGAATATATCACAATTTGTTTATTCGATTTCCTAAAGATAGACATTTGGGCTGTTTCTAGTTCTAGAGTATAGTGAATAAAACTGCTATGAATGGAATATTATTCATCCATAAAGAAGAAAATCTAGCCATTTGCAGCAACATGGATGGACTTTGAAGGCATTATGCTAAGTGAAATAAGTCAGACAGAGAAAGACAAATACTGTATCATCTCACATATATGTGGAATCTAAAAAACAAAACAAAACAAATTCATACCTATGAAGAACAGACTTCTGGTTGCCAGAATTAGGGGTGAGGTGGTTGGGGAGTGGGAGTGGGTGAGATGGGTGAAGGTGGTCAAAAGGCACAAACTTTCAGTTATGAAATAAATGTCACGGGGATATAATGTAGAGCATTGTAACTGTAGCAAATAATATTGTATAGTATATTTGAAATTTGCTAAGAGAATAAGTCTTTAAAGTTCTCATCACAAGAAAAAAATTATAACTGTGTGGTGATGGATACTAACTAGACTTACTGCGGTGATTGTTTTGCTCTATATACAAACATCAAATCATTATATTGTACACCTGAAACTAATAATGTTAAATGTCAGTTCTATTTCAATTACAAAAAAGAAAAAATGAAGAAGGAAAATTTCAGAATTTTCTGAAATATATCAGCCATACATATGTTCATATTAATATCAGTTAATTTTTAATATAAAACACCAAAAAAAATCCCTGCTATGAACATTTTTGTAAAAAAAGACTTTCTGTGAACAAATGTTTTTATCTCTTTTAAGCAAATTCCTATGGGTGAATATCCCAGGCATAAAGATGACATGGCAAAAGGAGCCGGTGTGTGTGCATGCGTGCGTCCACATGCAGGCGTTATGGAGCGAGGTTAGAGGGAGCCTGCTCCCCTACCCACATACAGGGAAGAGGTCTTCTCAACCCACATGCTTGTCACAGATTCCCATCCTAGAGTCTAGATTCACACATGAAGGTTATCGGAACACTGCAAAATGGCTTTCGTCTTACACCAAACACGGACCTCAAGTGGCAGTGATCTGTGGTTCTGGGTTAGGAGGTCTGACTGACAGATTAACTCAGGCCCAGATCTTTGACTACAACCAAATACCAAACTCTCAAAAGTACAGTGCCAGGTCATGCTGGTCGACTGGTGTTTGGGATTTTGAATGGCAGAGCCTGTGTGATGATGCAGGGCAGGTTCCACATGTATGAAGTCTACCTGCTCTGGAAGGTGACATTCCCAGTGAGGGTTTTCCGGCTTCTGGGTGTGGACACCCTAGTGGTCATCAGTGCATCTAGAGAGCTCAACTCCAAGTCTGAGGTTGGAGGTATCAGGCTGATCCTTGATCACATCAACCTATCTTGTTTCTGCAGTGAGAACCCTCTCAGAGGGCCCAGTGGTGAGAGGTTTGGAGTTAGTTTCCCTGCCATGTCTGACACTTATGACCAGGATATGAAGCAGAAGGCTCATAGTACCTGGAAACAAATGGGGGAACAGAGAGTTACAGGAAGGCACCTACGTGATGGTAGTGGGCCCCAGTTTTGAGACTGTGGCAGAGTGTCATCTGTTGCAGAAGCTGGGGGTGGATGCTGTTGGCATGAGCACAGTACCAGATGTTATAGTTTCAAGGCACTGTGGACTTTGAGTCTTTGGCCTCTCCCTCATCAATAACAAGGTCATCTTGGATTATGAAAGCTAGGAGGAGGCCAATCATGAGAAAGTACTAGAGGCTGGGAAGCAAGCTCCTCAGAAATTGGAACAGTTTGTCTTCATTCTTCTGGCTAGCATTCCACTGTCTTATGATGCCAGTTAACCAGCCCTGGGGTGGTCTGGCCTCTCCCTTATGGGATCCGAGGAGCTGCTACCTACTTTGGCCTCTTGCTGGAATCACTTGCCTCCGCCCTTAGGTAGTGGCAGAAAGGAGTGTTGCCTTCCCTACTTGTCCCACCAGACCCTCTGGTGCTGAGTCCTCTTCTGCTCAGTTGTCATCTCAAAATGATTTCCACCCCCATTCCTCTTAAAGAACCAGAGCCCAAGCCCTACCATACATCCGAGGATATGCCCAGGATTTGACTTGGGGCCGTCGAACTCAGCACAGTAGCTACTGCTTGCTTCCTGAGATGATCCTCTCACATTTATGGGGGCTCAGTTCTGCCTCCTTAAAGCACTGGAGACTACACAAGGAACAGCCTATTCATTTTGGACTTATATAATATCATATTTTGAGAATAAAGAGAAAGATGAAAATAAAAAGAAGTAAAGTTAACTTTATTAGAAATTTCCAATCACTTCTGAAAAATTATTTCCATTTTACACTTCCACCAGCAATGTGTGAGATTTCTAGTACCTCCATATTTTTGCTAACATTGGACTGCCCGTGTTTTTACTGTAGTCATTGTACTGGGTATGTAGTCATACGTATTGTGGTTTTAATTGGCATTTCCGAGATGATGGAAAATTTCAGCATCTTTTCATACACTTAGCATTGGCCATTTATATATCTTCTTTTGTGAAACATCTGTTTAAAATTTTGCCCATTTAAAGGATGTTTTTAATTTTTTTTTTTTAGATATAGAAGATTTTTAAACTAAGTATATTCTGGTTACAATTCCTTTGTCAGATATACACATTTGAAATATTTTCTACCTGTGTTTCACTGCCTATTCAGTTCTTAACAGTGTTTTTAGCAAATTGATTGCAGTATAATTGTGACACAATAAACTACACATGTTTAAAGTGTACACTTTGATAAGTTTTGACATATATATTCACCCATAAAACCATCACTACAGTACAAATAATATACTTATTACTCCAAAAGTTTCTTTGTCTTCCCTTGGAATCCATCCATCCTGGCCATACCGAGACAACCCCATTCTTCAGGAAAACAATGACCTAGTTTCTGTCATTGTAGATTAGTTTGATTTTCCTAGAATATTATATAAGTAGAATCATAAAGTCTGAAAGTTTTTTGTCTGTTCTATTTCACTCAGGTTAATTATTTTAGGATTCATCTACATTGTTGTATGTATCAGTAGTGCATTCTATTTTATTTCTAAGTAGTATTCCATTACATGGATATACCACATTTTGTGTACTGTTCACTTGTAATGAACACTTGGGTTGTTTTCAGTTTGAGCTATTACAAATGAAACTGCTGTGTACTTTCAGAATAGTCAGGCTTCCCTGGTGGCGCAGCGGTTGAGAGTCCGCCTGCCGATGCAGGGGACACGGGTTTGTGCCCCGGTCCGGGAAGATCCCACATGCCGTGGAGCAGCTGGGCCCGTGAGCCATGGCCGCTGGGCCTGTGCGTCCGGAGCCTGTGCTGCACAACGGGAGAGGCTGCAACAGTGAGAGGCCTGCGTACCACACACACACAAATAATAATAATAATAAAAAAAAATAATAGAAGTTAAAAGTACTATGAAAGCATAATTCATAAAAGGTAAATTAACACAAATAAAGGCACTTTTATTTAAGAAGCAATTTTGATATATTAATGGCTATATCAAATTGCAAATGGGGCTTAATGACATTCTAGATGATGGAATGATCATGTGACTTTGGAGTCTCCCTGTGCTATGCAGCCGCTTCCCACTAGCTAGCTATTTTACATTTGGTACTGTATATATGTCAATGCCACTCTCTCACTTCGTTCCAGCTTACCCTTCCCCCTCCCCGTGTCCTCAAGTCCATTCTCTACGTCTGCGTCTTTATTCCTTTCCTGCCCCTAGGTTTTTCAGAACCATTTTTTTTTCAGATTCTATATTTATGTGTTAGCATACAGTATGTGTTTTACTCTTTCTGACTTACTTCACTCTGTATGACGGACTCTAGGGCCACCCCCCTCACTACAAATAACTCAATTTCATTTCTTTTTATGGCTGAGTAATATTCCATTGTATATATGTGCCACATCTTCTTTATCTATTCATCTGTCTATGGACACTTAGGTTGTTTCCATTTCCTGGCTATTGTAAATAGAGCTGTAATGAACATTGTGGTACATGACTCTTTTTGAATTATGGTTTTCTCAGGCTATATGCCCAGTAGTGGGATTGCTGGGTCATATGGTAGTTCTATTTGCAGTTTTTTAAGGAACCTCCATACTGTTCTCCATAGTGGCTGTATCAATTTACATTCCCAGCAACAGTGCAAGAGGGTTCCCTTTCTCCACACCCTCTCAAGCATTTATTGTTTGTAGATTTTTTGATGATGCCCATTCTGACTGGTGTGAGGTGATACCTCATTGTAGTTGTGATTTGCATTTCTCTAATGATTAGTGATGTTGAGCATCCTTTCATGTGTTTGTTGGCAATCTGTATCTCTTCTTGGAAGAATTCTATTTAGGTCTACTGCCCATTTTTGGATTGGGTTGTTTGTTTTTTCTGATATTGAGCTGCATGAGCTGCTTGTATATTTTGCAGTTTAATCCTGTCAGTTGCTTCATTTGCAAATATCTTCTCCCATTCTGAGGGTTGTCTTTTCCTCTTGTTTATGTTTTCTTTTACTGTGCAAAAGCTTTTAAGTTTCCCTAGAGTCCGTCATACAGAGTGAAGTAAGTCAGAAAGAGTACTTTCAGGGTATTCTGTGTTTCCATACAAATTGTGAAATTTTTGTTCTAGTTCTGTGAAAAATGCCATTGGTAGTTTGATAGGGAGTGCATTGAAACTGTGGATTGCTTTGGGTAGTATAGTAATTTTCACAATGCTGATTCTTCCAATCCAAGAACATGGTATATCTCTCCATCTGTTTGTACCATTTTTAATTTTTTGTATCAGTGTCTTATAGTTTTCTGCATACAGGTCTTTTGTCTCCGTAGGTACGTTTATTCCTAGCTACTTGTAGTGTCCTTCCTTGTCTCTTGTAACATTCTTTATTTTAAAGTCTATTTAAGCTGGTATGAGTATTGCTACTCAAGCTTTCTTTTGATTTCCATTTGTATGGAATATCTTTTTGCATCCCCTCACTTTCAGTCTGTATGTGTCCCTAGGTCTGAAGTGGGTCTCTTGTAGCCAGCATATATACGGGTCTTGTATTTGTATCCATTCAAATCCATTCTTGTATCTTAATCCATTCCTATTACTATTTTCTTAAATGTTTTGGGTTTGTTATTGCATGTCTTTTCCTTCTCTTGTGTTTCCTGCCTAGAGAAATTCCTTTAGCATTTGTTGTAAAGCTGGTTTGCTGGTGCTGAATTCTCTTAGCTTTTACTTGTCCGTTGGTTTTAATTTCCCCGTTGAATCTGAATGAGATCCTTGCTGGACAGAGTTATGTTTGTTGTGCGTTTTCCCCTTTCATCACTTTAAATATGTCCTGCCACTCCCTACTGGCTTGCAAGGTTTCTGCTGAAAGATCAGCTGTTAACCTTATGCGGATTCCCCTGTATGTTATTTGTTGCTTTTTCCTTGCTGCTTTTAATATTTTTTCTTTGCATTTAATTTTTGATAGTTTGATTAATATGTGTCTTGCGTGTTTCTCCTTGGATTTATCCTGTATGGGACTCTCTGTGATTCCTGGACTTGATTGACTATGTCCTTTTCCATATTAGGGAAGTTTTCAACTATAATCTCTTCAAATATTTTGTCAGTCCCTTTCTCTTTCTCTTTTTCTTTTAACCTCTATAATTCGAATGTTGGTGCATTTAATGTTGTCCCAGAGGTCTCTGATACTGTCCTCATCTTTTCATTCTTTTTTCTTTATTCTGCTCTGTGGTTGTTATCTCCACTATTTTATCTTCCAGGTCACTTATCCATTCTTCTGCCTCAGTTATTCTGCTATTGATTCCTTCTAGAGAATTTTTAATTTCATTTATTGGGTTGCTCATCATTGTTAGTTTACTCTTTAGTTCTTCTGTGTCCTTGTTAAACGTTTCTTGTATTTTCTCCATCCTATTTCCAAGATTTTAGAACATCTTTACTATCATTATTCTGAATTCTTTTCCAGGTAGACTGCCTATTTCCTCTTCATTAGTTTGGTCTGGTGGGTTTTTACCTTGCTCCCTAATCTGCTGTGTATTTCTCTGTCTTCTCATTTTGCTTAACTTACTGTGTTTGGGGTCTCCTTTTTGCAGACTGCAGGTTCATAGTTCCCATTGTCTTTGGTGCCTGTCCTCAGTGGTTAAGGTTTGTTCAGTGGATTGTGTAGGCTTCTTGGTGGTGGTGACTGGTAACCGTATTCTGGTGGATGAGGCTGGATCTTGTCTTTCTGGTGGGCAGGACCATGTCCGGTGGTGTGTTTTGGGGTGTCTGTGAACTTATTATGATTTTAGGCAGCCTCTCTGCTAATGGGTGGGGTTGTATTCCTGTCTTGCTAGTTGTTTGGCATGGAGTGTCCAGCACTGTAGCTTGCTGGTCGTTGAATGGAGCTGGGTCTTAGCGTTGAGACCGAGATATCTGGGAGAGCTCTCGCCTATTGATATTATGTGGGGCTGGGAAGTCTCTTTTGGCCCAGAGTCCTGAACTCGGCTCTCCCACCTCAGAGGCTCAGGCCTGACACCCAGCCAGAGCACCAAGACCTGGTCAGCCCCACGGCTCAGAAGAAAAAAGAAAAGAAGGGAAAAAAAAAAAGAAAGAAGGAAAAAAATAAATAATTAAAATAAAAAAAATTTAAAATATTATTAAAATAATAATATTAAAAAAGAAGAGAGAAACCAAACCAATAAACAAATCCACCAATGATAACAAGCACTAAAAACTAAACTAAGATAAACATATAAATCAGGAACTAATCAGTCACATACAACAAACCCCAAGTCTACGGTGGCTCCCAAATTCCATCCCCTCAATTTTGGGATGATCCATTGTCTATTCAGGCATTCCACAGATGCAGGGTGCATCAGGTTGATGGTGGAGATTTAATCCACTGCTCCTGAGGCTGTTGGGAAAGATTTCCCTTTCTCTTCTTTGTTCGTGCAGCTCCTGGGGTTCAGCTTTGGATTTGGCCCTGCCTCTGCGTGGAGGTCTCCCTCTGGTATCTGTTCTTTACCCGGACAGGACGGGGTTAAAGCAGCGGCTGATTAGGGGGCTCTGGCTCACTCAGGCTGGCGGGGAGGGTGGGGTATGGAATGCAGGGCGAGCCTGAGGCAGCAGAGGCCGGTGTGAGGTTGCAACAGCCTGAGGAAAGTTGTCCCCGGGAAGTTGTCCCTGGATCACAGGACCCTGGCAGTGGTGGGCTGCACAGGTTCCTGGGAGGGGAGGTGTGGATTGTGACCTGTTCTTACACACAGGCTTCTTGGTGGCTGCAGCAGCAACTTTAGCGTTTCATGCCCATCTCTGGTGTCTGTGTTGATAGCCACAGCTCATGCCTGTCTCTGGAGCTCCTTTAGGTGGTGCTCTGAATCCCTTCTCCTTGCACACCCTGAAACAATGGTCTTTTTACTCTTAGGCAGGTCCAGACTTTTTCCCAGACTCTCTCCCAGCTAGCTGTGGTGCACTAGCCCCCTTCAGGCTGTGTTCACGCAGCCAACCCCAGTTCTTTCCGTGGGATCTGACCTCTGAAGCCCGAGCCTCAGCTCCCAGCCCCCTCCTGCCCCGGTGGGTGAGCAGACAAGCCTTTCAGGCGGGTGAGTGCTGGTCGGCACCGATCCTCCGTGCGGGAATCTCTCCACTTTGCCCTCTGAACTCCTGTTGCTGTGCTCTCCTCCGTGGCTCCGAAGCTTCCCCCCGCCACCCCCTGTCTCTGCCAGTGAAGGGGCTTCCTAGTGTTTGGAAACTTCTCCTCCTTCACAGCTCCCTCCCAGAGGTGCAGGTCCCATCCCTTTTCTTTTGTCTCTGTTTTTTCTTTTGCCCTACCCAGGTACCTGGGGGAGTTTCTTACCTTTTGGGAAGTCTGAGGTCTTCTGCCAGCGTTCAGTAGGTGTTCTGTAGGAGTTGTTCCACATGTAGATGTATTTTTGATGTATTTGTGGGGAGGAAGGTGATTTCCACGTCTTACTCCTCCGCCACCTTGAAGGTCCTCCTTAAAATCCAGGTTTTAAAAAATATTAAAAATAAATTCTGATAAAGCAGAAACTAACACACCATTGTAAAGCAATTATACCCCAATAAAGATGTTTTAAAAAAAAAAATTCTGGAGCAAGATAATTAGTAAATATTTTTAAGTTTTAAAAAATTCCAAAACCTCAACACAAAAGGTTTCCATAGCAGTATAGAGAAAAACAATCTCTTTTTGTACGTAACGTTTGATACCTGCACATCATTTTTCCCTTCTCATACAAACCACACTTTCATTATTTATGAACAAATTTCATAACATGTTTTTTCCTTCCTTACATTTTTTCTATTTTCTCATTTATTTATTTTCTTTCTTTACGTAAACTGATGAATAGATTAACATCTCAGGAAAACAGAACTAAAGTGCTTGGGCTTTCACTCTGAACCATTAACTGTTCCGTCAGATTTGATATATGATGACTTTTTTTGTGGGAAGGTATTGCCATAAATGCACTGGATTTTTAATGAGCCAGCTATAGGACAGGGGTGTGTGCATGTATATATGTGTGTGATAGGTGCAAAAAAGTCATTGACTCTTCCCTTCTCTTACAAATTTCCCTACTACTAACCATAAAATTCTTTTGGGATGTATTAAGTAATGACAAAAATCACAACAATTACTCTTTATTGAACTTGTCTGTCAGGGTATCATTACCTCTTTAATCATTACAACAATCCTATGAAGGAGAGAAGAAACAAGTTGAAAATGATGTGCTCAAGGTTATATATCTGATGTTAATAAACTGATAAACTAAAATTACTCATGTTGACCCCATAGCCATGGTGTCTGTACTCTTGAGTTGAGAAGCGCTAGCAAGGTAGCTGCCAGTGACATAAATGCAGAGGCTCTTGGAAATATCTCCTGCTCTTCAAAACACTTCTGATCACTTGCTGATGCTTGATATTTTTAAAAATAGACTTAATTTTTTCGAGCCGTTTTAGAGTCACATTAAAACTGAGTGGAAAATGCAGAGTTCCCATACACCTCTTATCCTCACATGCTCAGCCTCTCCCACTATCAACATTCCCCCACCAGAGTGGTACATTTGTTACAATTGATGAACACACACTGACACGTTATAGTTACCGAAAGTCCATAGTTTAATTCAGATTCACTCTTGGTGTTGTATATTCTATGGGCTTGGACAAAGGTATAACGGCACACGTATCCACCATTATAGTATCATACAGAGTAGTTTCACTGCCCTAAAAGTCCTCCGTGTTCTGTCTATTCATCCCTCTCTTCCCCCTAACCCCTGACAACCACTGTTGTGTTTTCTTTTTACTGCTGAATAATATTCCCTTGTCCAGGTGTACCATAGCTTAATCATCTATTAACCTACTGAAGGACATCTTGGTTGCTTCCAAGTTTTTGTAATTATGAAAAAATCAGCTGTAAACCCAAATGTGAAGAATTTTGTGTGGACATAAGTTTTCAAATCAGGAAATATCTCCTGCTCTTCCAAATACTTTTGTTATTTTGTTATAAATTCTAAGCATCACTTTGCTGGTGCTTAGAATTTTTCTCAGGAGTTCCAAGAGCTTCAGTTTTGCAGTAACCAATGAGACTTAATAGTGCAAAGGTCTCTGGCAGAGATGATGTTCTGGACTCACAATAGTGTATACAAAACTACATCTGAAACTTTCTTCAAAATAAGCACTGGGGACAGCTCTGCATTTAAAACAAGATTACAAAAGAAGTTTCCAGAAATTGCAAAAATGTGCATCAACTTGAATTGCAAAGTTTTGCTCCTATTTGTTATTTGATTTGTTGCTGTGACCAGGTATGTTTTTATCCCTCTCTTGGTCTCTAGAAGTCTTCCTTAGCAACTAGGCAATTCGTAAACTTAGCTTCTGGCTTCCAAGCTCTCCCTGATTAAGTGATGCATCAGAGTTCTGTCTTGTGTTGATACGAAGAGAGAGAATGCTCACATCCACATTCCCCCATCTCAGGAAACACGAGTTCCTCTTTACACTTAAAGGAAGAAATGTCAAGATGACTTTAAACACTTTTATTTTTAAAAGATTAGTGTGATTTATGTATTTAAAAAGACGATACAGGAACATTGATGCAAATCAGTGGTGCCCACCAAATATTACTTGCACACCTGTATTTCCCTGTTGGGTGTCCAGTTTGTTTTCTTTTTTAAACAGGAAAATTTCTTTGTAATTATGAATTTGTTAATACACAGTTCTAGAATAGGGCCTCTCACTGGGCCACAAGGAGGCAGTAAGGGAGCAGGTCTGAGAAGGACCAACACGTTCCAGAGCCCACATTGCACTGACACTCCTGTTGGGAGTGACCATCACATAACTCCTTGAAGTTTGGCCCACCCACCAGTTCAGTCAAGATCAATGTCACTTTCAATTCTTCAGCTTTGGCCATTGAAGATAAAATCTACCATGAGGACAGGATATCAGGCTTGAAGTTTTCTAAGCAAACAGTTTTTGTCACATCACATATGTGTTTCTTTCTAGCATCTTTTTATATGTATTTGCTATTCTGTAATTAGCATCTAATGTTTCTATTTCAATAAAAAATCAAGTTCTCTTAGCCTATTTTCCATATTATGATTGGAAATAGTATCCATTGATGTCAACTAGGCAAGCTGCAAACTGTAGGATGTGTCTATAATGTATCTTTTCCCTTTTCCTGCTAGTAGTTTTAATTAGGATAATCTGAGAACTTACATTCAGATTACCATTATGAACAATCATATTAATTAATTTATTATTTTTCAAAAATTGTTTTTACACTTTTACCAGGTTGCAAAACCATATTAAAACTGTTAAAAATAAAAAGAGCATTTTTACCACTGGATCTTAGTTCAGATTATGGTAGTAGAAACAAGGAATGAATGTTAACTTCATTTATTTGGTCAGTGTGTATGTTTTAAAACAACCTGCTAGGTCTTTGATTAAAAAAAAAAATTTGTTTTTAAAGAGAAAAATAAAATAAGCCATGCTTCCTATGGGGAGAAAACATATTTACAATAATTATTTGGACAGTAAGTCGAGTTTTAAGTAGTTTCATTATTTTATACCTATGTGTTTATACCACATCTTCATTTTTCCTGAGTTATTATTATTTTTTAAGTGGCACAGTTATTTCCTGAGGAACATTTTCTGGAAGGGTATGAGTCCTTGCGCATCTGAGAGTATCTTAATGATTTTACTAATTAAGTAAATAGTGGTGAGTATAGAATTTTTCCCTTCAAAAGCTATGGAAACTTTCCCTTGAGAATCTCACTGAAATGTTCCACTTTCATTTAGTATTCAATGCTGTAAACAAGAAATTTTGTTTTATCCTGAGATTTTTTTTCTTCTATAAGAGACTTCTTTTCTGTTGTAAAGCAAGATTTCTTTTCTCTTTATTATTAATCTCATCTGATATTTGACAATCTATTTCCTGGTGAAGATTCAAATTTTTCTTCAACTTAGGACATTTATTCAATTATTTCTTTGATTTTGCTTCTCTTTTTGCTCAGTTTCATCCTCCAGTACTACTCATATCATGTGTGTTGGATCTCCTGGATCATTTTTCCTAGTCTCTTGCCATTTTCCTTATTATTAAGTTCTTACTTTTATTTTTTCCTCTGAGTTTGAGACGTTTTGTGCTCAGCTTTTATCAGCTTCTCAGTTTCCTTCATCATTCAACTGGCTAGTGACTGCCTCCACAGTGTTTTTTAAAATGTACGAATTGAGCTTATTATCTGAAACAATGCTTTACTGATATTGAATATTTCTTTTCTAACATCTTTTTCCTACAGTGTCATCTGGAATCTCATTTATTTTTATCCCAGTTCCTTACCTCTATTCCCCTTCTGTTGAACAGCTAAATCTTTTCATTTGGTGGTTTTTATTTGTTTATTCTTACATACAAGAGCAGAAGAAGATATGGCATAGACACGCTAAAGAATTTTCTCTGTGTTATGTGAAAACTAAAAGTAGCTGATTCAGACCCCTTTTCCCACACCTCTCCTCTATCCTCAGAAAAGCATCCAAGTATAACTTTGGGGTGAGAATCATAGTCTCAATCCTTGTACACTCCTTGAATCATGGTCAATTTCTTTCTCTCTTATAGCCCACTCTTGCTCCCACCCATATCCCTTCTAGCTTAGAATTCTGCTAAGTATTTGCGTTCACTTATTTCCCAGGTGTATTTTCCCCTTGTACATGGTAATATGTAAGAGCTTGCCAATACCTTAACCCCATTTGCCTACTCTCCAGAATTTCCAAAATTCTGAATTCTGAATAGTACCCTTGCCAAGATCCAGGGATCTCTATTATGTTTCTCAGTCACTTGGATGCACATGAATTAGAGAGAAGTGCACAATAAGGGTGATCAAATTATCATCCTAGATGGAAATCCCCAGGGATTCTAGTCCTAGAGTGGCCCTATAATAAATTAGATGTCTCACAATTAAGCTTTCTGTAACCAAATAGCATCATGCATGGGCCATCTTTCTGGGATTCTCTACACTAAACTGAATAATTTATCTGAGGTGGGGCCTGAGGTTCTGATGTTGACATTGCTGCTCATGGACCACACTTTGAGTAGAAAGGACGTAGTCATTAACAGAACAACCTGAAGTTAGCAGAGCAGAACAATATAAGCCTAACTGTCTGATTTTCTCTGATTTCTTGGGCTAGGAGCAGAAAAATACCTTCTCTGGTCTCCTCTCAGGTGAAATAGGTGTCAACTAGCTGACTTCTGCCTCATTCAGAGAAGAACTATGGTTAACAGGGAAGAAGGCCTGGGTTGTTATACATGACCCTCCCACTTCTTAGCTGTATGATCTTGAGAAAACCAGTACAGCTCCAGGCTTCCCCTTTGATTAAAGGTGGACACTATGTCCTAGGTGTACACCTGTGGTTTTCAACCCTCTCTGCATATAAAGATACCCTGGAGAGCTTTGAAAATATTCCAGTGCCCACCATCAGAAAATCTGACTTAATTGGTCCAGAGCAGTGATTCTCAAACTTCGCTTGACATGGAGAGTTTTTAAAAATCCTAATACCCTGGCAAAACTCAAACTAAATATGTCAGAATCTTTAAATGTTAGAATCAGGCATTACAGCATCTTAAAATTTTTACAGGTGATTCCAATTCACAGGTAAGTTTGAGAATCACTGATCCAGGGTGAAGACTGGACATTCAAACTTGTTGTTGTTGACTCTAATGTGCGAACAAGGATTGAGTGCCACCGATCCAGACACTCACATAGTATTATAAGGATCTGAAGAAATTACATAGCAATCAAAGTTAACTTCCCAGTAATAAGACAAACTGAGATCCCCTGCTTCCTGTTGTGATGGACTGAGGAGGACATGATATCACTTCTTTGATATTCCTGCCCAAAAGGCATAACCTGAATGTAATCATGAGGAAACACGCTAAAATGAAACAGAAATATTTTTAAAAATGCACAATGTACTGTACTCTCTGAACATGTCAGTCTTATTCATGAAAGACAAAGATGAATAGTTCCATGTTAAAAGAGACTAAGGAGATATGGCCACTAAAAGTAACAGATAATTCTTGGGAAAAAGATGTTATAGAGGATATGATTAGGAAAATTGGCAAAATTTGAATACAGACTGTGGATTAGATAATATTGTGTCTATGCTAAATGTCTTGATATTGAAAACTACTGTAGTTATATAAGAGAATGTTCTGTTGTTAGGAAATATACACTGTACAGGTTAGGAGTAAAGGGGCATGATTTTTGCCACTTACTTTCTAATGTTTCAGGGGAAAATTACATATATATATGTATATATATATATGAGATTACATAAGAGATAGGGAATAGTGTAGCATATGTGGCAAATTGTTAACAAGTGGTGAACTGGGGTGAAGGATATATGAGAATTCTTTACATATTCTTGCTCCTTGAAACTAAATCTGGATGAAGTGTGTATGAGAGTACATTGCATTATTTTTGTAGTTTTTTGTAAGTTTGGAATTATTTCAAAAATAAAAATTGAAAGAGTACAAAGTAAAGCAAAAATTAAAAAAAAAAAAAGAACTTGTATCTAGACTTGACCTAGGTGAATGGTTATTCACTGTGCAAGTGTAAAGTCCAGCCTAGGGAGGAGAGTGATCCATGACTATGCACAGATGCTGTTGAAGCCCCTTTATGGCTTATCCATCTGGTTTGCTATTGTTGGGTCTATGTGGAGGACTCTGGACATCCTCGCCTATATATACCCCCTAGGCCTGGGAGTATACCTGCCTAGGACAAAGTGACAAGGACATGGAAGGAGACTAAGTGATGCTCTCTCACCCAGCACAGACAGAGGAAGCAGGGCAGGAGGCAGAGTGCCACTTCCCATGGGAGGAAGGATGGCTCTTGCACCTTCCAATTCTGCCACTTTCAGAAGAACACCACTCACAAAGCCTCCCTCATTCTTCCTGGGTTCAGGAATGACGGGTGCCTGGATGGATGCCAAATGCAGAATGGTGTGAGTGCCATAGTTGAGATACGTGACATTAAAGCAAAGCCAAGAACAAACAGAAGAACTGAAGGGCTTTGCATGATTTCTTCCACCTTTGCAGCCCCACGAAATGCACCAGTTAACAGTGTTATTAATAAAGCAACTCACACCTGAGCTAATTCCTACAGCCCTTTTATCATTCTACCTTTGGAAGCATTTGCTGTTGCTTCTCAGTTTGAAGATTTCTTGCCTCCTCTTCTTCTCCTTTGTCTTGGTGATTTGGTCACAACGTGGACAGTCACAGCACTAGGCTTGCCAACACTTCTGCAGTTGATTGGTAATTGGGCCCTCTGCTGCGGCCAGTCCATCCACACGTGGAGATGGGTTCTGGACACCGAAGCTCCTGACACCATCCATGTTCTGGACTTGAAATTTCATCCTGCTCTGAATCTTATTCCCCAACTTTTTCCCAGCATTCTTATTTTTGTCTCCTTGTTTTATCTTTTGCTTTCAGCTCTATATTTACTTCTAGGAAACTGACAGCCATTAGAATTTCCCTAGCCATTTTCAGAGGAGGAAAAGAAGTATAGAGTGATTAGGTAATTTATTAAGGTCACACAACTGGTAAATGAAGGAATCAGAACTGGACCCACCGCTGGCTGACTCCAGGTCTTTGTACTACATTACTCCTCTCAAAGCAGAAATTCCCTCTTCCCCTTGTATTCAGAGGGATAATATTAACGAAATGTATCTAATGGTGTCTCTTCTAAGTCATGAATTAGGGAACTAGAGCTGGGCTTGTGTTTGACAGAGCTACTAAGCCTGAATGAAAAGGTGCCGGGGTAAGGGAAAGTACGGGTATGTTTTCTTCTCTTTACTGCAGCTGACTATTCCTTTAGAGTGTACAGAAATAGAAGGAAGTGATGTGATTCCAATGAACATATTCTATCAACACTAGCAACACATTAAGAGATAATTTGTAAAGAGAAAAACCCAAAACATAGTATTAATTAATTTAAGCAAGGTCTACTTTTCCAGAAGATTCTACTCCTCTCATGTCTGGACACTGGGTTTAGTTGAAAGTAACTCACCTGCAAAGAAATATAGAGACAGCTGAATGTTGCCTGCTGCTTTCAATCTAACCCTTGCCTCAGCTGCCAGAAAATTCTTTTCTAGCTTATTTTATTTCAGTGTCTGACTTTTGTTTCCAGTTGTGAATGCTGAATGAACCGCTTTCAAAATCTGTGCTACCTGAGCTCATCCTTCCTTTCAAAAGGTGAACCTACTCTTCTACACGTGGTCACCCTGGTGCCTTCCTGCTGTAAATACTCATGGTCACAGTGAGTCTGAAACTCTCACCCTCCTGCTGCTCCTTGGGATGCTTTTCTGATCCTTTTCTCAGCTGAGGATGTCCATTGTCTCAAGAAGTAGTCACTCCCTATGATCCTGTCTCTTGGAGATAAAGATAAAAGCCCAAGGACAGTACTGACTTGCTTGAGGTCAGACAGCTATAGGTGACTGTGCTGGAGCTTAAGCTCAGGTCTTGACTCCCTGATCAAGCCTCTCTGCACTACATTATGCCTTTGAACCAGATGGTTTCAGAGGAGAGGTAGCCTGATGAGGTCCTGTCTCTGGAGTCTAGCAGATGTGGATTAAACCCCAGCTCCACCACTTGCTGGTGGTGGGACAGTGAGGAAGTGGATTAAACATTTTCTTTCCTCAGCTCTAAAATGAGAATTATCACCCTAACATACAAGGTTGTAAAGATGAAAGGAGATAATATGTTAAAGTACCATAAATGCAAAGTTGTACAGTAAGTGTAAATATCCACCTCCACCCTTTTTCAAAAATGCCTTGGAGTGGTCACCCTGCCCTTCCCTTCAGTTGATTGAAATTCTGCAAAGACAAGTAGGGAGCCAGGGTCTGACACATGCAGGTAGCCCATGAGCCTGAATAGCTGATTCATTTCCTAGAACTTAAAAAAAATCACAACTGTACAAACGGAGAAAGACATTTTTTAAAGCCATAAAGAAGTTTTAGAAGTTACTGTTTATCTCACTTATTCAAGGTGAGTAATAGAATCCCACATCCTTTCATTGCATAGAAAAGGAAATAGTCCATGTGAGGTTGAAAGTCTTACTCAACACTCAGTGCTATTTAGCATCAGACTGGGACTAGAACTCAAATTTCTTGATCTCCAGGCTACAGCCTTTTAGGCACCACATATGCTGGGGTGTATGGTTAGAGAAAAGTATTTGTATTTTAAGAGAATTATTTTACTTACAAGATAACCAAATGTGAGGTTTTTGACAACCATAATGAGCTTTTGTCTAATGGCATTTTATTATTAAACTCTCAGAGTAGGATTGTACATCTTTGCAAAAGCTTCCATCATCCCTTTATTCATTCATTTCCTGTGAGTCTTCGTGAATTTATTGCTTTACTTATTCAATATAACACTTTTTTTCCTACAGACTTTGCAAGCAACAAGCATATTTCACAGCTGATAGAAGCTAAGACTCCTACCAACTCTGCCAGCTTAGTTGCTATGGCGATAAATGGTTTAAGAAAGTCTCATTTATTTGAAAATATATTTAGAAATAATTGAGCCCCTTGAGAGCAAAATGTCCAAAATTCTCTCTATCATAGTACTTGATACTTTTCCTTCAGGGGACCAACAGCTTTTGAAGGCAAATTCTCTTAATTGTGGTGGGTCAGTTGCTTGTATATGAGTTTCCATGTCTCCTTGATTACATCTTGGGCTAGTAGGACTTGTCCTAGGCTCAGCAAATACCCTCCTTGATTACACACCACCAGGGATTAAAAGAAGTGTTGCATGGGGGATGTTTTTCCCTGTAGTGATTATGGCTTAGAGTTTGATGTTAATTAGACAAAATGTGATTAGAACAGAAATGAATGCTGGAAGCCTGACAAAGCAGACACTGGGGAGAAATGCAGGATATGAACTTGTTACTTGGGCAAACGAGCAGGAACCCAGGCAATCTGCGTGAACAGAACCCTCTCAGCATCCTCCCATTCCACACGTTATCCTCACTCTTTCAAGTTTCTTCAACTAGTACCTGCTATAAGGTCCCATTAACTCTTACGTAAAAAGGAGTATTAGGCCCACTTGACATGATGGATAATAATTTATTGGGAACGTTCTATGTTCCAGGACTCCACTTACATGCATTATCACTTCTAATCATACAATAAACCCATGTGTGGAAAATACCATTCTTATGCTTATTTTACAGATGAAGAACCTAAGATTCACACCAGTTTTGGGCTGGGATCCAAGTGTATGCCCTCCGGGTGCCAAGGACTTGCACTGCCATAGCATGGCCTTGGGGGGTTTGAGCCAATTCTTCCCAAGCAGACCCTTGAACTCACGGTCTTAGGAACTAGCATGCCCATCCCTGTAATGAACAGAGGTCGTAGAAACCTTGGAGCCTTGAGGCTCTTAGTGCTATTCCACGCAGGACCATTTGCCACTTAGCTTAGCATGTGGCTCTCCCATCTGACCTAGCAATTATACAAATCCTACTGTCCTTAGCTCCCTTTTTTCATATGTTGGGAATCGTAAAGGGTGACTCTCCTCATCAGGCGTCAGTAGTGGCAGCATAGTGTGGTGGGTGAAATCATGTGCTCTGCAGTCAGACTGCAAAGGGTCAAATCCCACTTCTACCACTGACTTGTGTAAGACTTCTCTATACTTCCATCTGCCCATTGATAAAACGGGGGTGATAATACTGCCTACTTGTGAGGGTCCTCCTGAAGATTAAAAAATATGCATAAAACTACTAGCATGTAAATCCACAAAGCCAGACCCTTTGATACATTCTCTAC
Source organism: Neophocaena asiaeorientalis asiaeorientalis (assembly GCF_003031525.2). Classification (NCBI taxonomy): domain Eukaryota; kingdom Metazoa; phylum Chordata; class Mammalia; order Artiodactyla; family Phocoenidae; genus Neophocaena; species Neophocaena asiaeorientalis. Next base: position 944,217 of record NW_020173727.1, on the reverse strand, counting down.
CATATCTCCAGATCCAACACACTATTGTCACTCAATAAATATATATTGAATAAATACACTACTTAGTTGATCACGGAAATATATTTTAAGTTGGAGGCCCCATCAGCTGGAGTCCTTGAGTTAAGCCACACTGCCTACCTGTTTGGCCATATAACATGAAGAAGAAATACAAATTTTGTTCTTATAAAGCCAGTGAGAATTGAAGGTTGTTTGTCACTGCAGTACAGGCAAGCCCATTTGGACAAATAGCATCTGGGGATGCTGCCCACTTCAGCCCTGGGCCATTTCAACAGGCTTCACTACCTTACTCAGTACAGGAGTAAGCTGCACATCCTTTCTTTTTCCCCTCACAGAGACTGATCCTAAATCTTTGCCACAGAGTTCTTCCTCCTCTCGTGTCTAGCCTGACTCTTCCCCAAAGAATCCTTTGGGGATCTAATAACTGGTTGCATGGAAGCCTTATGTTTCCAGGGAAAGTTTTCATTGATCCACCCTTGATGGTCTCTGCATTTACATATGGTTAAGAATAACAACTTCATTTTTCTTTTCTTGAACATAATTTAGGTCATGGAAAGACAAAAACTGAAAGGTTCACTGGGAATTATAATCCCAATGTTCTTTGAACATTTCCAGTTTGTCTTGAAACATGGCCAAACCTGTTATTATTTGGCTTGTAAGAAGTGATAACTCTACATGATAACCGAAAGAAATTGAGTTACCTAATTGCCAGTACTAAAAGTTGCCCATGTTTTCAAGAAGATGCCAATTATTTTTCCTGGCCAGAACTCTGTAGAAGAATTTTTCAGACATGGATCAGTTTATGGTAACATCTGGTCTCCTATTTAGTTGAACACGGAGCTTTCTGTAAACATTTCCCTATGGCTTTTTTGTTGCTTGCTTCCTCTGGATCACATCTCCTAAACATTTCCCACGCAAACCATGTTCCTTCGGTCTCTAACAAAGTACAGACATACCTCAGAGATATTGCAAGTTCAGTTCCAGACCACTGCAGTAAAGCGAATAACACAGTCAAGTGAGTCACACAAATTTTTTAATTTGTCAGTGCACGTAAAAGTTATTTTTACACTACACTGTAGTCTGTTAAGAGTCTGTGCAATAGTTTTATGTCTAAAAAAACAATGTACGTATCTTAATTTTTAAATATTTATTGCTAAAAAATGCTACCCGCTCTCTGGGCCTTCAGTGAGCAGTTATTTTTTTGCTGGTGGAGGGTCTTGCCTTGCTGCTGATGGCTTCTGACTGATCAGAGTGGTGGCCGCTGAAGGTGTGGCAATTTCTTAAAATAAGACAACACGGAAGTCTGCCACGTCGATTGACTCTTCCTTTCACCACCCATTTCTCTGTAGCACGCAATGCTGTGTGAGAATATTTTACCCACAAATAGACTTCTTTCAAAATTGAAGGTAATCCTCTCAAACCCTGCCACTGCTTTAGTAAATAGGATTATGTAATATTCCAGGTCCTTTGTTATCATTTTAACAGTTTTCACAGCGTCTTCACTAGGAGTTCATTCCATCTCAAGAAACCACTTTCTTTGCTCATCCATAAGAAGTAACTCCTCATCTGTTAGTTTTATCATGAGATTGCAGCAATTCAGTTGCATCCTCAGGCTCCACTTCTAATTCTAGTCGTCTTGCTATTTACTTCCTGAACTGAAGTTTTAAACCCCTCAAAGTCACCCATGAGGGTTGGAATTCACTTCTTCCAAACTCCTGTTAATTTTGAGATTTTGACCTCTTCCCATGAATCACGAATGTTCTTAATAACATGTAAAGCGGTGAATCCTTTCCAAAAGGTTTTCAATTGACTTTGTTGAGATCCATCAGAGAAATCACTAGCAATGGCAGCTATAGCCTTACGAAATGTATTTTTTGAATGATAAGACTTGGAAGTTGAAATTACTCCTTGATAAAATTACACACTCCATGTGGTTCTAACGGGTGAGATGGTTCTGGTCCATGGACAGTGAATTGTTGGAAATAGCACCAGAGTTGAAAGTAAACTGGTTTCAAATTCTGGTTTTATCGCATAGGAGCTAAGTATCTTTGGGAAAGTTATTCACATATTCTGAATAGCTTCTCATGAGATAACACTGTTCATTTCATTAAGTTGTGAGAATAAAAAATTTAAAATAAAGCATATGTGAGGGCAGGTAGCATGATCAGGAACATGGTAGTTGCACAATAATATAAATCTGAACCTTTACTCATTCATTCAACAATTTTATCGAATGCTACTAATTACTGATATTATTATCATCAGTAGTAGTAATAGTACTAGGAGGAGGAGGAGTAATTACTCTGTACTAAATGTTGTTCTAAATGCTATAGGTATATTATCTTTCTTAATCCTCATTCTACCCCAATACGTTTACATATGATTATTCTAATTTTCTAGTTTTCTAGTTTCTTAGAAACTAAGGCATGGAGATGTTAGAAATCTTGCTGAATTTCCACGGATAGCAAGTACTGAAGCTAAGATTTAGCTCTAAAGTGTGAGACCCCACTGACTCAGCACTGAGTGTACTGTGCAGCGATGTGTGCCAGCCTAGAAGATGAGAAAGAATAAACAAATAAGTAATAGCAAAGAATAAAAAGCGAAGAAGGAAGTGAACAGGAAATTAGAATAGAGAATAACAAGGTGGGAATGTTTCTGATTCAGAGATATAGGTGGACTCATCTCCAAAGTAGCGATATTTACACTGGGACCTGAAGAATGAGAGGAGGGGCCCCCTGGCAAAGTGTTGGAAGGAGCATATCAGGCTAAGGGGATAACAGTGTACACTGAGGCCCTCAGGCTGGACAAAACTCGGTGTGTCTGGGGATCAGTGTGGCTTCACCTTAGTCCCCAAGAGGTAGAATGGCACAAACTGACATTGGAAAGGTGGGCAGAGGCCAGGATATGGAGAGGCCTTGCAGGCCGAAAAAGGGAACACTAATTTTATTTGAAACGCAATGAGAAGTTGAATGGTTTTTAAGCCATTTATATTTTTAAAAGATTACCTTCAGTGCCATTTGAATAGTGAATTGGGTTAAAATGGGGCAAAAGAAGAAGCAGAGAAGACAATTATGATAGTACAGCTGCGGTCAGAGGAAAGGTGATGGTGATTTACTCTAAGCGAGACAAAATTAAAAGTCTAATTTTTTAAAATAAATGTATTTATTTTATTTTATTTTTGGCTGCGTTGGGTCTGCATTGCTGCGCACGGGATTTCATAAGGAGTTGCGGCGAGCAGGGGCTACTCTTCGTTGCAGGGTGCGGGCTTCTAATTGCGGTGGCTTCTCATGTTGCAGAGCATGGGCTCTAGGCATGCGGACTTCAGTAGTTGTGGCTCATGGGCTCAGTAGTTGTGGCTCACGGGCTGTAAAGCACAGGCTCAGTAGTTGTGGCGCACGGGGTTAGTTGCTCCACAACATGAGGGATCTTCCCGGACCAGGGATCGAACACCTGTCCCCTGCATTGGCAAGTGGATTCTTAACCACTGCGCTACCAGGGAAGTCCCTAAAAGTCTAATTTTGAACATTTTAAAATATATGATGATTATATTAAATGAAAGAAGGGATATAAAGTGGACAAGTGGATATCTAAGAATAAAGCTCCAAAAGAGAATAAATATAGAAGTCAAGAACTTCTTTACTTCTGGTGTTTAAGCTGGAACTTCTTAATATACTTCCAGTCTTTAAATGAGCAAGGGAAATAAATGTAACCTCCTAGAGTTTGGGTTAAGAGGGAGACTGAAAAAGATGAAAAGGTATGCTAGAACTGGTAACTGAAGAAACTTGAGTTTCTTTAACATTTGAAGCTTAGGCAAAGTTAAAGGATGCAGTAAAAAAAAAGACAGTAGAATCAGTCATAGAGATCTGAGGAAAATAGGCAATATGCCCAGGAAATCAGGAGAGAAAGTACTGAAGCCATAAGGAGTTGTCATTGGTGTGGAATCTTGCTGGGAGGTGAAGGATGATGGGGACAGGGAAATGTGCTTTTAATTTAGAGAGTCCCGTTGACCTTTAATAGCAATTTTAATATAGTCATGAGCAAAATTCAGAATAGAGCTGTTGTAAGAATGAATGGAAGGAGGTAGAAAGATGAGTTCTAAGAATTTTGACTATAATGGGGATCAGAGAAATGGGGCAATAGCTGAAGGGTATCGTGGAACCACAAGATTGTTTCTGTTTTCTTTTCTTCCTTCCTTCCTTCCTTCCTTCCTTCCTTCCTTCCTTCCTTCCTTCCTTCCTTCC
>NW_020173727.1:910946-939782 GCF_003031525.2 Neophocaena asiaeorientalis asiaeorientalis | reverse complement strand
CCTCCCTCCCTCCCTCCCTCCCTCTTTCTTTCTTTCTTTCTTTCTGTTTTGTTTGTTTGTTTGTTTTTGTTTCTAAGATGGTAAATACTGAAGCCTATTTGGATTCTCTAGAGCATGGTCCAGTAGGGAGATTGGTGATATAAGGAAAAAGAGGGGGGAAGTAAAGGAACAAGGGATGTAACGGGGCAGGCGCTCCAGACCTCAAGTGTAAGAGGAGAAAGAGCTCTTCCTCACCAGAAACTATGAAGGCGAAAATATGGAGGGATAGGATGGATCTCTAGACCTGCTCATTTTACAGTGAAGAAATTCCCTTTTAAAGAGTTCAAGTGTTTTCAGTAAAACAAGAGGTAAATTTTGCAACCTGAAAATACAATAGGGAAAGGAAAGCTGGAAGGCTTGAAGATAAAGAGATGTAAAATCAAATGTCACTGATGAGTGAGCGAGAGGCAAATCACCAAGTACTGAGTAGGACACTTAGGGCAGAATGTCCATCTGGACCTAGTCATCATCAATATGGAGAGACGCCAGCCCTCCCAGGTATGTGATTTTTCTCCAGTAATACTGGCCTCTTGGGTACATACCCAACAGTGGCAGTTTTTAATGTTCATCCAGATTTTTAGATTTGTGAGGACAAGTATGATGGGGGAGAGTGAGCAGGGAGCTCTGAGTAGTGTAATCTAAACTAGGTATGGAGGAAAATGAAGACAGAAGAAACATGTATGGCTGAAGAATGATGTTAAGAAAGGATAAGAGGAATTGCCTTCATACTTTGTAAATCGGTCCTCTTTATAAGTTAAAACATTTCGGCACATAGCCTTCATACACGCATGGATGTTTGCCTAACGCGTACATGTACTCACTGTGTTCCAGTACAGAGCTAGGTGCTTTACAAATCTTAACTTGCTCAAGGTTCGTAACCTTCATAATAACTTCATAAAGTAGAAACTACTACTATACAATTTTACTAATGAGAAAACTAGGCGTAGGGCAGTTAGGTGACTTTCTCAAGTCCCCACCTTAAGTAAATGGCGCAGGATTTGAATTCATGGAGTTTTGCGGCCGAGCTCATGCTCTTATTTATGTGTGTAAAACTATTCTCATGAGTTATTCTACTAGTACATCATGAATATACACGATAAGGTGTATGCAAAATGATGGGTTAAACGTAACTTGAGGTTCTAACATTCTCTTCCCACAGTCTAATAAATTTTTTATGCAGCTCCTGAGCTACATGCACTTTGGAGCCTAATGTTAAGGTGGTGGTGAACACTGTAATCTGTGCAATTTAAACAACCGAGCCACGAAACTAGGCATTTGTGACTTCAGGGGTGGCTTAGTTTATATTGATGACAGGTCCAAGAGGTGTCCTGGAAATTGTGAGGCTAACATGAAGTGATGGAAAGTTCTTTGTGATAAGGAGGTAAAGGAGTTGAGATAAGGGATTAACTGGGTCATCCGCACAGACCCTGATGTCTCTGAGAATGAAAGCACGAGTTGAGATGGAAGATGAGACTGCACTCCATCTTTCAGCATCTTTGTAGAAGGAGGAAGGATAATTAGGAATCAACTTATGACAGTGAGGAGGACGAGAGGCAGTGGAAGACTTGTCCATAATGGATGCATACCCAATTGTGGAAATACAAATGATGGTTCATCCTGCAGGGAATTTTAGGATGTCAGATGGTGGAGGGTTGCAATGCTGACTATAAAGGAAAGGTGACCTTAGTGAGCAGAAACTTGGGAATACTCAAGGTTGTAATAAAACGATGCATGGGCAGGAGGAGACCCCACACTTGTGGGCAGCATCAAGAATGCTTGACTTGATTTTGACTTTTGGAAGAAAGAGAATATGTCAGCCAGATGGACCATGGGGAAAGAAAGCATTAAAAATGGAAGACACAGGGGCTTCCCTGGTGGCTCAGTGGTCAAGAGTCCGCCTGCCAGTGCAGGGGACACGGTTTGAGCCCTGGTCTGGGAAGATCCCACATGCCGCAGAGCAACTAAGCCCATGCACTACAACTACTGAAGCCTGCGCGCCTAGAGCCTGTGCTCCGCGACAAGAGAAGCCACCGCAACGAGAAGCCCGTGAACTGCAATGAAGAGTAGCCCCTGCTTGCTGCAACTAGAGAAAGCCCACACACAGCAACAAAGACCCAATGCAGCCAAAAATAAATAAATAAATAAACAAACAAATTAATTTAAAAATCTTAAAAAAATAAAAGGAAGACACAGCATATCACAGAATATGATGCTGATTCAGTATTGCTTGAGTATAAATTATTAGGGAGCAGGGGGGTAGGGTGGGGAGTGATGAGACTGAGGAAGTAAGGAGAGGCCAGATCAAGAAGAGAATCGCCTCCCATTTTAAGAAAGCTGAGATTTGTCCTGGATTTGATGGGGACCCATAGAAATATTCCTAGCTCCTGTGGATCACAGGCAGATCTGAACCTGGAGGCAATGTTGAGGTCTGATTGAATGGAGTTAGACTGGAAGAAAGGAGATCAGTTATGAAGCTCTGAAATAGTCCAAGAGAGACATGATGAAGCCCCAAAGTAGGGAAAGAGAAGTGTAGATTAAAAGAGTAAAGTGAGAAATTATAGGAGTATTCAGGAGGAAAAATGTGACAGGACTCTGTTTGAGGAGTTATGGGGTCATAAAGAGGGAGGAACCCATGATGACTTGCAGGTTCCAGAACGCCTGGGTGATCTGGGCACTGTTCACAAACACAGGGAAGGCAGGAGGAGGAGCAAGGTGAGAGAGTGGTGGCTTCTGCTTGGCTGTTATTGAGTTTGAAGTGTCTGGAGGTTACCTAAGAGGGTTGGGAGTCCAGAGGATAAGAACCTATCTTTTCCTTGGGCTCTCCCAGAAGAGCAGGGAAGTTTCTATCCCTTCTAGGAACCTCTAGCTAATATCATATATTTTGTTGACCTGAATTGATCCTTCAAGGATAAACCCACTGATCCTTCAAGGATAAACCATGTTGCCTGGATATCGGATACACTGATTATTTTTTTAAAAGACAATCTGGTCATCCCTGGAGCTGAGGGTGGATAAGTTTTCCCCAGACCATATAGACCCTGGGGAAATCTCCATCAAATATCCACTACACGGAAACTCCAGCACTGTCAGGCACAGGGCAAATTATAAATAAACTTTTGTCCCAGATCCCAGGGATCACACAGACCATAGTAGCACAGAGAAGGGACGTTTACCTATATATCCAGTGGTATTGAGAAAGGTTTGATAGAGGACTTGACTTTTGAGTTGGGTTCTTCAGGACTACACAGAAGTTTGCCCAACAGTGAAAGTGGATGGACAAAGATAAGGGTATTTTGATAGAGAAATAATGTTCTGAAGCCAGAGGCCCAGACAGCAAGGCCTGATTGGGTTTGTCTGGAGAATTTCCCTTGCTTGTGATTTAGAGACCATGCTCTTTAGGCATCGTAGTATCTTGTTTCAATGTAGAGAATTATACGTCGATAGCATTGTCTTAATCCATTGCACATAATTTTAATGATAACTTTTAATTTTCATTCCACCTGATTTTGACGGTGGAAAAAGGGAAGGGGTGTGTATATCGCGCAGTATTATTGGATATAACTGCTGCTGTCCTAGGTTTTGCCCAACATGACTCATTTTTGGACACAAAGGAGTTTGTATGACAGCTGTTTAGTACTAGCTTTGGGAACTTGAGAAACTTATCTAACTTCTGTGCACCTCAATTTTCTCATCTAGAAAATGAGAGATAATAATACCATGGCTGTAGCCTCATTGTTAGATATAAACACTATAGCACATGTAAAGTAGCCTGTAGATTGTATCTCTCTACCCAAATCAGAATTATTATTATTATCATTTTAACTATTATTATTGAGAATCATGGGGAAATAAACCAAGAGGAGCAGTTTAAGACCTTTTTTGGGAAGAAAAGTTGTAGTGACCAGATTGCAAGTAGATGGAATAGCAGGCGCCAGCCTTCCAAGCTGGCTGAGTGTACTGCCTCTTCGTCTTTTGATTATAAAGGAGATAATCCATCAACTGATTTCATCAGGTTCAAAAGTACCATAGCCATGAAAGACAGAAGTCAGAATATTGCCTTTGTCAGTAACATGAACTCCATTGGTTTGTGGAAATAACAAGCGAGTTCCTACTATGTGCAGGACCCTCACTCTAGACATCTTCATATGCTATCTCATTTAAGCCTCCAATCAATCGTGTAAGGATTAATCCATCTAAGCGTACTATTGTTTCAAAATAAAAAAGGAAAAAGATAAATAATGTTGATAGATTTAATAATCAGCCCTGGAATTTGCCTTTATTGTTGCCGGTGATAGATATTGTTGTAAAGATTTTTTGGAACATAAACCTAATACAGTTAATTGTTAAGTCAAAGAGATCACAGGACAAAAACAAATTCCTAGGTTTTAAAAATGAGTCCTGTGGCTTAGGAAAATTTTTTGCAGTGGAACCACCATACTCAAACTAAAACTCAAAATGGGCCATATCTCAAATTACATGGAAATGAAGATAATGTGTTCTGGAAAACCATGTTAGATGACTCAAAAACTAGTTCTAATGTGGATATAGCCCTGGTGTTAAAGACGCATGTGAAAAATTTGAACAAAATCAGTCCATGAAGTGCAAGAGTAAAAAAATATATATTTCTAAATTAATCCATGATTTTCTATGGTAATTTAGATATATAAGCATATGTATGCATAAGTGAGTTGACAGACTGAAAATGATGAGGCAATTAACTATTTAATCTATAATCCATAAGTTTAAGTATATAAAAAAGCTAAAAACTGAAAACCTCTTTGAGGGAATCTTTCTATCTGAAAAATTTGGAAGCACCTTATAATTGATACCTTATGTTTGTGAATATATGGTAATTTTAGAATATTGTTTAGAGTATTGTAAGATGAATCTTGTGTTCATTGATTTGAATAAGCACATGGCAATGTTATCATTGTAACCACATCCACAGAACACAAAATAATATAATACTAAGGCATCTTAGTGAAAATATAGGCTCTGCAGTCAGATAGACCTGCATTTTAATCTCAGCTCAGTCTCCGACTAGCTCTTTTATACTGAGAAAATTCTCAGTTTCCTCATCTATAAATTGGGCCTAATGATATTACCTGCTTATTATTAATGGTAATACTATTAAACGAGAAAGAATCTGTAAAGCACTAAGTGGAATCTTGGCACATCATAAGCTCTAAGTAAATATTAGTTATTCCTACTATTGTTTTAAAGTTGTGGGGTAACTTATTCTTTTTATGCCCCTTTCTACAGGCTATGGTTTATACCATAGTAGAGTAGTCTCTTTTAAAAAATTTATTTATTTTATTTTTGGCTGCTTTGGGTCTTCATTGCTGCGCATGGGCTTTCTCTAGCTGCGGGGAGCCAGGGCTACTCTTCGTTGTGGTGCACAGGCTTCTCATTGCGGTGGCTTCTCTTGTTGCAGAGCATGGGCTCTAGGTGCACGGGCTTCAGTAGTTGTGGCTCGCGGGCTCTAGAGCACAGGCTCAGTAGTTGTGGCACGGGCTTAGTTGCCCCGCAGCATGTGGGATCTTCCCAGACCGGAGCTCGAACCTGTGTCCCTGCATTGGCAGGCAGATGCTTAACCACTGAGCCACGAGGGAAGCCCTAGAATAGCCTTATGTCTAAACTCAAAAGAGCAGAAAATCAGCGTTTGGGAATCTGATGGAGCTGCCTGTCATCATGCAGCAGACAGCCTTCAAGCTTGAAGCCAAAGAGACTCAGATTCATATCAGAAATGGTCACTATGTGAATATAAACACAAACGTTATGCTTTTCCCTTTCTTTATTTTTTGAAAAAATATATGGTAGTTTAAAGCAAAATTATAGCATTGTGTGGTAGAGTTTATAGCATACTTAGATGTAATCTATATGACAATTGTAGCACAAAGAATGTATGCATAAATGGAACTCTACTGTTTAAAAAGAGAGAGAGAGAGATTCTGATTCAAATCCTAGAGCTACAGCTTCCCAGCTTTGTGACCTTAAAAACATGATTTCACTTTTCTGAGCAACGATTTTCCTTGTCGATACAGAGGGAATAGCTATACCAACCTACAGGACTCTCAAAAACTCTAAAGCCTAGTGATTCTAGAAGAGAGTAAGTGCTCAATGCATTTGAAGTCCTCTTTCCTCTTCTGCTAAATGTGACCTTGGTTGTTAGTAGAAAGCACTTTTAGAATCCAAGACAGTCTAATGTAATTCGCCCTATCCCACCAACCCATTCAAATGAATTATAATTTTTTTTTTTTTTTTTTTTTTGCGGTACGCGGGCCTCTCACTGTTGTGGCCTCTTTCGTTGCAGAGCACAGGCTCCGGACGCACAGGCTCAGCAGCCATGGCTCACGGGCCCAGCCGCTCCGTGGCATGTGGGATCTTCCCAGACCGGGGCACGAACCCGTGTCCCCTGCATCGGCAGGCGGACTCTCAACCACTGCGCCACCAGGGAAGCCCTGAATTATAATCTTTTAATATCAGGAACATAAAAAAGGAGTGAGGGCTATTCATGTGTATAATTAAGATACCAGGGTAAAGTGACAGCAACTGTCAATAATCATAGTCGTGATCATCATAATAGCAAACACTAATTGAGCGCTTCCTATGTGCCATTATTACTTTACTTGTTAACCCAATGAATCCCCACACTAACCTTCTAAAGAGAGTTTGAAGTTTGGATGGAGAACATGTAGCCTAGCTTGAGTTCCAGACTTACTGTGGGAGGCTGGCTGGCCACACAGACAGGGCTTTTAAAGTGAAATTACCTTCATAAATTAACCAGTGTTGAGGACCTGGCCCTCAGCTATGTAGGCTCATAAGAACACTCTCATATATATCCCCAAGTTAATTGGATTTGGAAATGCTGATTCAGGCTTAAAGAAAAAATAAAAGGCCTTACAAAAGACTGATGAGTAAATCAGAATCACAGTTTATCCTTTTGCAATAAGAAATAGCTGTCAAACAAAATAGGTATTTGTGTCTGCTTGACCAGTACATTCCCTCCCTGTAAGCAACTCTGTAGAAAAAAATAAAGCCAAATGATATTTAGGAGGACTCTTGGTGAGTGAGGGGAGCTTGGCACGATTTGACTACTGATGAGCATCAGGCCATGTTAGTCCAACATATCAAATTCCATATGGGGCCAGTCCTTCCAGATGGGTTTCGATTTGCTTCTTTAACTCTCTGTTTGCTTCTGATTATTTAGATACAAAGGCTTAAGTCTACCTCTGTGAACTAGAATGTTTTTTATTATGACTTTTCATATTACTGTTTTAAGGCAGGAGTTGGCAAACTGTGGCCCACAGGCCAGCTTCAGCCAGCCATCTGACTTTGTGCTGCCCAAGAACTAAGAATAGTTGTACTTTTTTTTAATGGTTGAAAAATAAATCAAAAGAATAATATTTTATTCCATGTGGAAATTATATGAAATTCAAATTTCAGTGTCCATAAACACAGTTTTATAGGAACACAGCCATGCTCATTCATTTATGTACTGTCTGTGGCTGCTTCCTTGCTACAAGGGCAGCAGCCTACAAGCTGTGACACTGACTCTGTGGCCTGCAAAGCTTAAAATATTTACTTAGTGGTGTTTATAGAAAAAGTTTGCTGACCCTTGCTCTACTCCATTACTTTTATTAATTAACCTCTGGACAAGAGATCATATTTCTCTTACATTCTTGAGGGGGCTACATAGTGTAGCCCACTTGCGTTACCTAATTTTATTGTCATAAAATCTTGGTTAAATCTGGAGCTAGCATATAAAATCATTTGATCATAATTGATAAGGTGTCATTTACTGAGCAGTTAGGAGCTTTATGTAATGCTCTTATTTAATGCTTGGAATCACCCTGGGTGAAAAATTTTATTATACCTATTTTTAGGGGTGAGAAAATTGTGGCCAGAATGTGACTTTCCTCAAGTCTCCCCATGATTATTGGCAAATCTGGAATTTAAACCAAGGCTGCCTGACTCTAACAGCTGTTTCCCTCTTTCCCAACACACTGTCATTTTACATTAATAAACTAAAAAGGAATTAGGAAGGTAACAATACACTTTCAGGCAAAACTATATTAAAAAAATAAAACCAGGTTTTATTTTCTAAAAGGGTGCTGTTGATGAGCATCTTCAAAACGATCCCAACAAGGGTCGTGGCTAAGCATTTTCTATGTCAAGAGTGACAGAATCAATGCAGCAGAGACTAGGTGGATGATGCAGACTGGTGACATGGACCACACGTAAGAAAAATTGTGTGATCTTCTTTGTTTAATTTTCAGTGTTTAGTTTCCCATTTTTATATAGACAATGATATAGAGGCTATTACTTCAAAAATAAGTAATCATTCAAGCACTAGGCTTGTGGTGAACTGAGTCTTCATGTCCTGTGTAAAGGGGACAGTTGTTACTCAGAACCAGCTAGCGGCTACTATGAGGGAGTTAAGGATCAGAGTTTCCAGTCTGGTTTTTCAAGGGAAGTCATAGAACTGGATTTTCTGTCTCACCACATCATGCAAATCTTAAACACCATACAGGTCAAAAAATACCTGTCTTCAGGTCAAATATGGCCTATGGGCTTCCAGGCTGTAACCTCTGGGTTATAATGGGTAGCCAACATGTCCTCTCCCTCAAACCACATTGCCCTCAGCTAGTGCAGGCCCTGTAACCAGATTCCTGCTCACATCTTCATCTGCAAGGACAGAGGCATATAAGGATGGAGGCAATAAAAGTCACATATGAGGCTTTAATTATCCAAATGGCCCTTTTAGCACTAAATTCCATCATAACTATGGTATCTAACAGGCTTTTGATCTTACTCAGGGTACTGCCTCCTGATTAAAAGTCTTTTCTGCCTTTTAAAATTCCTCATCCAGTTTTGATGTTCTATGCCAGCTAATTTGGCAGGCTTTCTCGACTTTCTTCTCAAGTCTGTTGGGAATAAAACAAGCCTGAGAAGCAGTGTGCTTGCCTCCATTTGTGTTCTTTCTAGATGTGTGCATTCCCATCGAGGGATTGACACAACCTGTCTTAGAAAACCCACTCGCGTGCCCTGCCTTGTTGAAAGCCTCCTAACAAACCCAAGTGTTCATTCCCCCCCCTCAGCTACTTAACATTTTTTTAACAAAAATAGTGAACCAGTTTGAGCTGGAACAAATCTATTTCTATATCTGTTGAATCAGCATTCAAAATATCTTTTTATCTGAACCTGAACCCAGCCAAAATTTCATTCTGTTTGGGACTCTAATTCAAAGAATTTTTGAGACGGAACCTTAAAAAGAGCAACTCCAGCATGGCCATTTGAAACTCTCCTTGTCTGATTAAGTCTTTTTTCTGATACTCTCATCCACTTCCCACACAAAAGCTCAGTTCCCTGTGGATTATCACTGAGATGTCCTGGAGGGGGTCACAACAAATTGGGTATGCCCACCTCATGAGATGGAATATTCCTTCTTGACTTTCAAAAACACTGTTTACTAAGATTTATATCTTTGCTGCCAGGTACAAAGTAGGTATTCCATGAATGTTTATGGAGTAAATTAATGGATAATTCCAAGAAGACCTTCTCTTCCACGTGGTTCCGGTGTTTATTGCACTTACACTCCCCATCTATACCCTAAGGTTAAATCACAAAAGATCTGAATGCCTCTAAAAAGATCATATTTGTATAAGTAACTAGGCTTTTCCAGAGAATGAGGCAAATCTCATGAACTAACTAGTCATTTCTTCTTATAACCTGGGTTTCTAAAACATAAAAACATTTTCTAAGCATGTGGAGACCAACCAGAAGGAAAAATTAAGCTCAATTTAAACTCAAAATGTTTCTTAAACTTTTTCTGCCTAAGGAAAAAACACATAAATAATTTTAGGAAAACAGAAAATATTGCCCTTGAATTCTTAGAACTTGGCATTATCACGTAGACCACCAGAGGCCAGTGGCAGTAGCCAGGGCATGGTGAATGTTGCAACATACAAGTGATGGGCTGAGTATAAGAGGGGAAAGACAGGAAAAAAGTTAAGACCCAAGGTTCTTGTGGGGAGTAGATGTTTCTGGAATTAGACTCATTCACTAGCACTAGTCACCAGGACAAAGTGCTGAGACTACCACATTTTGCAAAACCTGAATGATTTTATTAATCTCATGGTTCCTGCTTTCAAAGTGGGAGTGGGACATACAACTGATCTAATTCAGCCCAAAAGATCTGGATGAACAAATATCTCAAGTCCAGAGCACTTTGCCAGTGCACCTTGCTTACCCCCCACTATTTCACTCACAGCCCCATTTTCACAGGAGCCTAAGTCTGAGGATGAGCAGTGAGAGAATCATCTGGGGGAGACTTTTCTCCAACCAGTTGTGCAAACTGGGAAGCCTGTCATACTATGACATCTCCTGATCCCAATCACTTATATCCAGCCAAATAGCTCTCAAGTCCATTCACTTCCCCCAATTTCCCTGCCCTCCCTCTGGACCTGTTTTGACTGTGAGTATCTTTCGCCAGGACTGCTGCAGCAGCCCCCAAATTGGTCTCCCACCACTCTGTTTACCCTTCTCTATCATGTTATTTTCTGACTTGAAATTTTCCAGTGACTATCTGTAGTTCAAGATGCAAACTAAACTACATCTCACTCTCACTATTCCCTCTCTGCTCTCTGGTCACAGGCCTTCTCTGGAATAGTTGCCTTCAGGAATATGCCACATACGGCCTTTGTCCATACTTGAAACATCCTTACCCCACTCTTACCTTTGCCTAGTTAATTCCTTCTCACTCTCCAGAATGAAGTTCAAACGTTAATTCTTCCAGCAAGATTTCTCCAGCCCTTGATCAGGGCCCCAGTTATTACCCTTTGCTTCACCACATCCTTTTCAGCTTTCTGTTCTTCACTGGTAAAATGGAAATAATAATAAAGCTCGTCTGTTAAGAGTAAATTAAGACAACACTTGTGAAGCACTTAGCATGTACCTGGCACCAAATGAATGAGCTGTTGTTGTTACTATGCATTATTATTGTTAATAGTAGTGGTTGTTGTAGTAGTGGGTGGGTCTGTGTCGGAAATAATGACATGAACTAACTAGACCAGATTGCCTAGGTTTGAATCCTAGCTCTGGATTGGACTAGCTTGTGAATCTGCAAAAGTTGCTTAACTCCTCAGTGCCTCCATTTCCTTATCGCTAGAATGGGAATGTTATGTAGTAACTACGTCATAGAATTCTGAGGATTAAATGAGTCAATATAGTGCAAGGCCCAGCATACACGGGGTTTGTATTCCTCCCCAAAGAGACTTTACTTCTCAGAATAAGACAGGGCTCCTCCAACACTGGTAACACTTGGGGAACTCAGGGGATTCAATTTTTTCAGATTCCTCAGAGATTAAACACTAAGCATTTGTCAAAATATGATAGAGCTGTGATTGCATGTCACTGTTAGCCTCCAGGGTCTTGGAGTAGAGCAAAGATTTATCACCAACATTTTATTGAATTGTGTGTCAGGCCACTTCCAAATTAAAACTAAATTGATGCCACTGTACCACAGCATGTCCCTGGTTAAAAAGCCAAATAAAACCCCCTCCAATAGAAGGTGAAGCCTGCCCCAAAGTATCACTCCAAGATGATTTTCCACGACTCCTGTTTGAGGTTTGCTAATGGGATCCCCAGTGGCTTCTCACTTGTGGGCAGCATGTCAATTGAGTTCCCATTTCCAGGGTATGGTCCTTAAATTTTAGCCCCAAACGTGGTACTTGCTCACCAAGAGACACAGCTTCCTGTGATGGATTTATTTTGACCAGATTCACGTGAAACCAAAGTAAAAATTGGATTATGTCAATGTTTTACATTATAATAGAGACCTTTGTGTGTGTGATTTTTTTCAGAGCCGCCTTTTCAGCATTAACAATAACAACAATGCAAATAGCTGTTATTTATTGAGCACTTACTATGCGGAAGGTGTTTCCCATGTATAATCTAATTTAGCCCTCAATAACCCTGTGAGGTGCCTACTTTACCCTCATAGAAAATGAAGATAAAGCTGTGATAACTTATCCCCCCGAGGTCAGAATACTATTCAAAATTCTTTCAGTTGCAAGAGACAGGAACTCAATATAGGCATGCTTAGGAAAAGGGGGGTTTGGAGGGTAAGGTGGGGTGGTCTCAACCTGATAAAGATCCTAGAGCTGTTCCCAAGGAAATCCTACAGGACCCCGGCCCTCGGGGACGGGAACTAAGGACTGTCCATGCCACCAGGGGGCGCTGTCTCATGCCCTCGTTCCCCATTCATCCCTGCTTATCCCTTTTGGTCTCTCTTTTGCAGACAAGCTCTCACATAATGAGGGGGAAGAAAGCTGCCAGTACCCCCATGTGGAAACTTCCAGGGAAGAGCTCTGATGGGCCTGGTGTGGGCCATGTGCCTATTCCTTGGGCTTGTCCAGGAAGACATTATATAGCAGGCAGTAAGGAAGAGGCTGACCAAAGAAAGGGGGCAGGTTTTTATCAGGCAAAAGGGAATGGGAAAATGAGTGTTGGTGACAAAACCAGAAACTTCAGCTTCTACTAAAGTAGTGTGATAGTATCGGCACAAATCCACCTGTTCTTGTTCAAAAGCCTGCTTCTCTGTCCATTATACTTCTCTGTTTCCGCATAAAGGTAAATTATTGGGGGACTTCCCTGGTGGTCCAGTGGCTAAGGCTCCGTGCTCCCAATGCAGAGGACCTGCGTTCGATCCCTGGTCATGGAACTAGATCCTACATGCCGCAGCAAAGATCCCACGTGCCGCAGCTAAGACCCGGCGCAGCCAAATAAATAAGTAAATATTTTTAAAAAATTATTTGAAAGCTTACTGGACAGGAGAGGTTGGAGTGGTTTCAGGAAGACATTTCACTTAAACTCTGGGAAAGCAAAACACGATTCAGTTGCTTACCTCCTCAACTCTGACCACGCGTTATATTTTGGGTTGTATATTTATCACTGACTAAAATAATAGCAGCAGAAATAACAGCCACCTCAACAAAATCCAACTAGCTGTGTGATGTCAGACAAGTCAGTTAATCTCTCTGAGCCTGAATTTCACTATCTGTGATATAGTCTTTTGCTAATAAGGTAGTGAAGGAGAATTGAATCTAACAATGTGTCTGAAGCACAAGGTGGTGTCAGTGTAGGCATACCTCATTTTATTGCGTTTTGCTTTATTGCACTTCATAGATATTGTGTTTTTTACAAATTGAAGGTTTGGGCAACCCTGCATTGAGCAGGTCAGTCGGTGCCATTTTTCTAACAACACTGGCTCCCTTCATGTCTCTGTGTTACATTTTTGTAATTCTTGCAATATTTCGAACCCTCCACCAGCAAAAGGATTACAACTCACTGAAGGCTCAGATGATGGTTAGCATTTTTTAACAATAAAGCATTTTTAAATTAAGGTATACACGTTGTTTTTATAGACATCTGCTATTGCACACTTAATAGATTACAATATAGTGTAAACATAACTTTTATATGCACTGGGAAACCAAAACATTCGGTCTGGAACCGAACCTTCAATATCTCTGAGGTATGTCTGTAAAGGAAAGGCCCAGCAAGCCATTAGACCAGTCTGGCTCTAGACTGTTCATTTAACTGTTTCAAATTACTGTCTCCATTAGCTCACTTTTTTCCTTGGCTTGGGAGCCTTGTGTGGCCTAATAATTTTTAAAAAGCCTTCATATTCATTACAATTGGGACTCACTTGGTAGCTGCTTTCTTAATCAAATAGTTGGTTAAGTTCAGTCCATTTTTTAAAATGGTTAACATTTTGTTTTAAGTAAAGGCACATTTGTACATCCTCCAGTCAATCTTTTAAGCCAGAACCAAGGCTTTTGGAGTATAGATACACTGTTTGGTTTTCACCTCACCTTTCATGTCAGAGTGCATCCATAACGCCTTACCTACCATGTCCAGCTTTAATGTCTTTAAAGTAGAGTGAGAACCTAAGGATACATCGTGTAGCAGTATAATGCAGCATCCTTCCAGATTTTAATTTTTTCTTGGATTTGTTTTTTTTAATAGTCGTTTCCCCCATCCTTACTTTGACAGCATTTTTTAAGCTATTCTCTGCTCTTTTCAAATTCATTCAACCAAGTATTCATAGAAACATGTGTCTTTCTTCAACTCTGCTTCATCAGTTCACATAATATTTAATTATACTTTGGAATAACAATAGCAACTATAACTGTCATTAACAGGTTCAGAGGTGAACAAAACTGACTCTTGGTGGGTCAGTGTGCCAGACAGTTGTCCAACTTCCCTGAGCATTCAGGATGCTTGGGACATTAGTCAATGTCCTACAGAAATCAGTTAAGAAAAAAAGTCAATGGTGTATGTGAGAAAGGCCCCAAACTATTTACCTTTCACAAGTCCTCTATTCTACCCATATACATAATTTCCCCTGCTTTTCATCTTATCTCACTCTGTTGTGCTCTGGGGCAAAGTCTTCCCTCCTTCGGATTCCAGCGAGGTTTCAGTATTCATTCATTTTCATGCATTCAGCTGCCCTGCAGGGAAGACTCCCCCTTACGCTGATCTTGTGCTTGAGGCTAGGGGTAACTTGGATGTAAATGACACAGGCTGTGGACCAAGAGTTCAGGATCAGGTGTGTTCCACAGCCCCTCCCTTGTACAGCCCTCCTTAACCGCTGGTCTTATGTTCAGTTCCCCAAAACAGACCTTGAGACAATGATTCTGGTGAAAAGGGTTTATTCAGGAAGAGGTTACATGAAGAAGGCCAAACAGGGCAAGGTAACAAGCAAAGTTTCAGAGAGGTCATTACTGGCTCAATCCCACTGGGAAAGTCCGGAGACTGTAAGTAACCCTTAGATTTGTCCTGATCAGGACTCAGGAGCTGGAGCATTTATCCACCATCATTGTTAAAGATTATCCCCAGCGGGTGTACGTTCCCAGGCATCTCCCGACTCCTCATTCACAGCGTGAGGGTAGTCCACTTGCCCATGAAGATTTAAATATGATTGTCTCAAACTACCACAATCTTACAGTGGGAAATAAAGTACGCTTCAACTGTCTCAGGGAAGGAGAGAGGGGATGGGTCTGACTTTTCTCTAGTTCCCTCTGACTTTAACCTCCTACTATACTAAAAATCTTCTAATCTGCGTTTCCTTTCCTGTATAACATTTTTCTATACCCCCTGCCCAAACTCCCCCTCTCCCCCAAACTGGATAGCTTCCTCTTATTTCACTTCTCAAAGTACCTTTGACTCATGCTTATATTTGGCACGTTTTACTCAAGGTTTGTGGTGATGGAGATGGGCTACGTCCCCAAATAGCAGAGCAAATTTCTTAAAAGTGTAGGAGAGATGTCCCTGTGCTTAAGAGCTTTAATCATTTTTCTCACTAGGGAATTTTCTCTGATTCTTTCTCCTACCAGTGTTCAGGCCTCCCACAATTACTCTGGGGCATTCTCTCTCCTAGAATCTTCATTCCCCTTTCTTAGCTCACTTGCCTTCAATCTCACATTCTGGGGCCTCATCTTTATTATTTAGTGTTGGTGTTTCCCCCACAAATGCCAGGTCATTCCTGATAGGAATTCTGTGACTGGCTCTTAAAGGAACCATTTTTTCCTTTTTTCAAGCACGTGAAACATATTCTTTGTTAGATTGGCAGTTGTTGTTATTAACTAGATGTTTTCTTATTTCTTGCAATCAGTTTTTTAACTTAATTTATTTATCTTTAGGGGAATTTTATGTATGTATGTACATATGCATTTATTGTAGTTCTTGCCATCTGTTCCAGTGTTGATTCAACATGGCTTATGTCACAGCTACAGAGTGGATCTTCATCTGTTTTAATTGAGGAGAGATGGTTTTTATCTTTATTCCATTCGGCTTCTATGCAGTCTCACTGGTGATACCATGTACCTCTGTGTTCAGTGAGGAAGTCTTATCCTTTCTGAATTTTCTTTTAGGAAAATGTTCTCCCAGGCTGACTGCTGTAGGAGTTATATTAGGTTCCCGTTCTCCTGAGTTCCTTTCTTTGCTATCTAGCCAAGGTCAAGTCCAATCAGTGCCTTTTCCAGCCTTTTCTGAACAACTTCATCCTTCCTCTTGCTAACTCCCAGTTCTCCCTAACTTACTTTAGTTCTTTTCCCTGATTTTGCTATTTTTTTTCCCACATATCATCCACATTGGCTCATTATTGTCTGTCCCTCTATTGTATGGTTTTTCCTTAGCTTATCCAAACTGATAGCTCTTGTCAGTAAACCAAAGAAATATAATTATAATATGAAAACAAGGATAGGCTTGTGTAATTAATTCACTTAACAAAAAATTATTGTGAAGCATAGTGTGCAGAGCACACCATTATTATGGTAAGCACTATGTAAAATTTATAACATAAACTCTACCTCCAGTAATTTTTTTTTTTTTTTTTTTTTTTGCGGTACATGGGCGTCTCACTGTTGTGTCCTATCCTGTTGCGGAGCACAGGCTCCAGATGCGCAGGCTCTGGTCGCGCAGGCTCAGCGGCCATGGCTCACGGGCCCAGCCGCTCCGCGGCATGTGGGATCTTCCCAGACCAGGGCACGAACCAGCGTCCCCTGCATAGGCAGGTGGACTCTCAACCACTGCGCCACCAGGGAAGCCCTACCTCCAGTAATTTTATAGTTCAGTAGGAGAAAAAACATACACGGAGAGAAAATTATAACCAAATTAAACGTTGGTAAAGGCTTTAGGTACAGATAACTACTGCAGAAACAAATTAAAAGTTTGCAGATTTTCTAAATTACCTCCCCTCATTGTGGATGTTTACCCAGAACTTAGTTTTTCTAATCTTTAGCAAGGGTCATGTCTTGCTAGGGTGTCTGTGTCTAACAATACTTTCAAGAAAAGGGATACCTCTCATTGACAGTTCTGAAGGCCTTCATTTTTTCTGACTACAAAAGAAATAACATCTTCTTTAGAGATTGCATCGGCATGCAAGATGGGAAAAAAAACCATTTGATTTGGCTTTAAAAAATACCTGAGAGCAGATTCTGGGTTTTACTTAATTTTATTTTTGGTCACTGGATAGAATCATGACTAATACAAGCACTTACTAATTTTCTTACTTTACTCTGAAAGCCATCTGTATGGTGAGGATAATAGCAGAGTTGTTGTGATCAAAGAAATCAAGTGAATATATTTCAAAATATATAAAGCACTGGGAATTTGGTGTATTATTATTAATAAAAGTAAATGAAAAATCTGTAAACTGATGAGAAAATAAAATTCCAGCCTTAATCAACAAAGAACTGCAAAAATGTGGGTGGGAGAGTCATCATTCTGCCCCATTTAGAATGGCTTCACTTACATTTCCTGGCATCTATTATCAGGGACAATTGTGTGTTGCACATATAATATTCATTTCTTGCCTGACATACATGCAACATTTACCCTTCTGAGAATACTCAGGATACAGAGTGACATTTTTAAGCTACCCGTGAAGATTCACTTATCTCAGTGGAGTTGTTTTTATGAAAGGCACAGGATACAGTGGCTAGAGCACAAAAGAGGTAGTCAGCAGATAATAATATAAGTAGTGATAATAATAAGGCTTTGCCTACATACAGTCTTTTTCTCTTAAAACCCATATTCTGGCTACATAATACTTTCTTTTGTTCCTGAGTAATTAAATAATTCTAATACATAATGTGTTGTATATTAATAAGTTGAGAGAGGGTAGGAAATAATTGTAACGAGTATTATCATAGTGGTACTTCGTATACTGTGTATCAATTGTAATTAATTGCTAAGTACTGCTATCCAAAATCTTATCACAATTTATAGCCTAATATAATTTATAGTCATTTGCACCTAGAAATAGTATCAGGTATTTGTCAAGTTTATCTTAATTCGATTACAATCCTTGCCAGAAATTTATTTTTTTCTACTCATAATGTGCTGAAGGAAAAGGTAGTTTTATAACTTCTCCCTATGGCCTGTTCAAATACTTAAGAAAGGAAATTTCTCTTTATTCTTAATTTTACTTTTGGTCATTTTCTATTAGAATCATGACTACCGACAAAGAG
Organism: Neophocaena asiaeorientalis asiaeorientalis; assembly: GCF_003031525.2. Taxonomy (NCBI): domain Eukaryota; kingdom Metazoa; phylum Chordata; class Mammalia; order Artiodactyla; family Phocoenidae; genus Neophocaena; species Neophocaena asiaeorientalis. Next base: position 921,705 of record NW_020173727.1, on the reverse strand, counting down.
TAATAGACCATCATTATCATTAAAATAACATGTAATACATCCACAGATAACTAAATTATTCATCATTTTTATTCTTCATATTCTTCTTGACTCTTCTCCCAAGCTGAAGATAAAACTTATTCTTGCTATGATTTACACTTCTGTACTCTTTCCCCTGACCAGGTATGTATAAGACTTGTGGTCATGCACTGAAAGCGCCTAATTCCATTACTTCCCTAGCCTCAGCCTCACTGCTTTTCAGAACTTACACAGCCTGGCTGAGGCAGATATAATATGGCACTCAGCATCATTTTGGGGTGTGTGTGTGTGTGTGTGTGTGTGTGTGTGTGTGTTTGTATACAGCTTTTTTCCTCTTCACAAAAATGGACTAATCATGCTACTTCTGGTAGTGGTAGTAAGAGAGGGGGAGGGCAGGGGGAAAAATTCCCCCCCTCCCTCATGAAGAGAAGAATAAACTGGATAAAATGATTTAAAAAAAATTTCAGGGCACAGGAAATTGACCAAATGCCAACAACTACTTGAGAAGGTTTACTCAGGAATAACTGATGCTTCCTTGGTAAATAATGGTGACCTTATAGCCTTCTTACAATACGGCCATTTCTACTCCTCCCACACTTAAGAAGTTAAAACCTATCACTGGGGTGTTCTTAGTGGGCTTAGTGTGAAGTAGGTTACAGAGTAAGAATTTATAGGAGGATTTTGATAATGGGAGCCATGAGATCATAGAAGAACAGATAATAAATGTTCCATGCATGCCTGGCTAACTAATAAACTACACATGTGTACGTGATACCCCAGGGAACCAAGCAAGCTTGGAGAGACATGCAAACATGCTTTGCCTTTGAATGTGTTCCTCACATTTAGGATAGCTAAAACTAAAAAAAACTGATGCTATCAAGTGTTGATGAGTTGTGGAGAAACTGAAACTCTCCTGTCTTGTTAGTTGGAATGTGAAACAGTGCAGCCACTTTGGAAAGCATGTTGGCAGTTTCTTAAAAACTCAAATATAAGTTTACCATATGACCCAACAATTCCACTACCCAAGAGAAATGAACATTTGTGTCTGCTGATCAACTTTATGCAAATATTTATAGCAGCATTATTCAGAATAACTTCAAACTGTAAGGAACACACATCCATGAACTGCTGAATGGATAAACAAAATGTAAGTTATCCATACAATGAACTATTGCTCAGCAATGAAGAAAGAACAAACTACTAAAACACTAACAATACAGATAAATCTAAGAAACGCCATGTAAGTGAAAGAAGCCAGTCACAGAAGCTTACATTCTGTATGATTCCATTTATATAATATTCTAGAAAAGGTAAAACTGTAAAACTATAGTGACTGGAAACCAAGCAGTTGTTCTCAGAGGTCAGTGCTGGAGGCCTTAACTGACTGCTAAGGGATATCAGGTACTCTTGAGGGGTGATGGAAATGTTATTATTAAGTTTGGAAATGCTAGTAGCTGCATAACTATATATATTTACTAAAAGTTTTCAACCTGTGCACTCAAAATGGGTGAATTTTACTGTATAAAAATCACACCTCTATAAAGCTATGAAAACATGGATTAAAGATCCTTTTCTTATTTGCTAGTAATCCCCACGAATGAAGGGAGGTGTCTAGAAGTCTCTAATTTTTGAAGTCCCTCTTTACAATTTTCATATTACGATTTAGTATTATTCCTATAGTTCTTTTCAGTTTCTCCTATATATCTCAAAATCTCTGTTTCAATCTCTGTGCAAACCATTAACAATGTGTGGACAGCACTGGATTAATACCTGCATCTCAGATATTTTATTAAAATTATATACTACTGATTTAATTATTAAATAAAAGTGTTGCTGATGTAATCTGCTATGATTTCTTGAACTTTCTTTTGTGTTTTGCAAGGTTTCTCTACTTTATAAGCTATATAAGTAAAGGCAATGCTATATTTCTGCTGAAACACTTTTTTTTACCATCATGTTATAACATTTGGCTAGCTTTCTTTAATTCAGTTTTGCCCAATTCCTAATGGAATACCTATGGGAACTCAGGAAATGATTATAATTTGTAATTACATCTAAAACTAAGGCTGACAGTCAACATATTGCCAGACCATAGGGAGCATTTTCATTAATTAAAAACATATGAAGCAGAAACGAGAATTTGAATATGAAAAAGACATTGGCATATGGTTTTCACCTAAGGGAAGGGAAACATTCTTGCTTGAGTATAAAGAATATAAAATTTCTCACTGACATCTTTGCTTGCAGATCAGAAACTCAGACCTTTATCAGCCCCAAACAGCACATCTATTTCTCTGCTATAGTAAGTTATTATTTTGAAGTAGTGAGACATTGTTCCCCACCCCACTCCAAAGTTCCTCTTAGTCAAGTGGCTTCAGAGATTGCAACCCCCAGAAAACAGTGAGTCAAACAATGACAGGTGGACACACTAGATCTAGATAATTCTCTTCTCATCATTTTGAAGACTTGGAGGAAATCATATCACTAGAAATAATTTTATGAATAAATCATGCTTTAAAACAGCGGAGACATGAAGCCTTTATAAGAGAAGAGATAAAATAAGTACAGAAATTCAAAGGGAAATGGATGCTATATGGAAACTATACAGATGAATTTAACAGCTAAATTAAAAACCTCAGAAGACATAAATTCAGAATCTTGAATAAGGGATATAAAGTTCAAATTTAAGAAGATGTAATGTAGGGAAAAATGACATAAACAATGAAAGGAGTTAAATATTATGGTAATGGGAAGATAATAAATGGAAATCCAATTTAAGAATTATGAATTTCTTGAAAAATAAATCACAACAATTGGAATAGAAGCAACAATAAAAAGATACAACTGAAGAACACTTGGCTTACATTGAAAATATAACTGCGTGTACAGATGTTAAAAAGAAAAGTACTGAATTTCTTACGTACCCTAGAAAATTGAACTGTGAAGAAATAAATAGCCTTAATGCATCTTAAAAATATAAATTAAGGAAAAAAAATAAGATACAACTATATATCTATTAGAATAAAGTGGGTAAAAACTGACAGTAGCAAGGTTGGTGGGAATACTGAGCAAAAGAACTTTCATTCATTGCTGGTGGAAATGCAAAGTGGTACAGCTACTTTGGAAGACATTTTGCCAATTTCTTACAAAGTTAAACATAGTCTTAACATATGATACAGCAACTGCACTCCTAAGTATTTACCCAACTGATTCAAAAAGTTATGTCCCCCCAAAACCTGCACATGAATGATTATAGCAGCTTTATTCATAATTGCAAAAAACTGGAGGAAACCCAGATTTCCTTCAGTAGGTAAATGGATAAGCATAGTGTGGTACATCTACATAATGGAATACTTATTTATTAATTAAAGAGAAATGAGTAGTCAAACCACAAAAAGACAGATCTTAAAAATGTATTGCTAAGTAAAAGAAGCCAAACTTATAAGGCTTTTTTAATGTATAATTCCAATTATCTGACATTTTGGAAAGGTAAAACTATAGCAAGAGTAAAAAGATCAGTGGTTGCCAGGGTTATGGGGGAGAGCTGACTAGATGAAGCGAAGGGGATATTTTAGAGTGGTGAAATTCTCTGGTGTGATATTGCAAGGGTGATGCATGACACTATGCATTTATCAAAACCTATAGACTTTGCAACATAAAGAATGAACCTTAAAATAGTAATTTTAAAAATCAGAAGTTCAGGGGATCCCAAGATGGAATGTAGAATGTGACAAAATAATGTGACTGTTACAGGTATATAAAGCAAGATGGGAAAAGATTCTGACCTAAGTAATTTTGGAAATGAGTGGCATCTGTAAGATGAAAGCAAAAAAAACTGTCTTTAAGCCCTGTACTCTAGTTAATAAAATTCTTTCTTACAATTTACAGGTTAAGAATTCTGATACCACTATACATATATACTGGAATTGAAAAATTAAGTAAATTGATGGCAAATAGTAGGAACAAACTTTCTCACTTTTGGAGTGGGAGGTTATACACAAGAAAGAGGAGGAGGCTAGAATAATCCACATGGTAATAGATTAGAGTTAAAGATACTAGTAGGAGCTCATTTTTAGTTTACTTTCAATATAGATGGCTATATAGAAATATTTATAGTTATGTGTACATATATGGTTTAGTATACACACATATATTTCCTTGCTCTGTAAACTAAAAGAAGCTAGAAACAAGAATACCCCAGTAGCAATGAGCCCACCTACCACCCAGATCTTGGTTCCTAATACCATTCTCCAATAAAAGAAACCAGAGCTACATAGAGAAATGGCTGATTCTATAATAAGAACAGGAAATATACAGGATGAGCATGGAGTATCTTTTAGTGCCAGAAAGTAAGAAAGTACATGTGTGTGTGTGTGTGTGTGTGTGTGTGTGTGTGTGAGAGAGAGAGAGAGAGAGAGAGAGAGAGAGAGAGAGAGAGAGAGCCTAAATATCCACACTGATGAGGGTATGTCAAAGGGACACAACATCCAACTGAAAGAACTCCCAGTGGCCAAAGTTGGAACAATTTGAACAACAAACTAAAGTAGTAATGGGTTATTATTTAGTGTAAAAGATAGCAATTAATGAGTCCATATAAATAATTGAATAAATAATTGAATAAATAAATGTGAAGAAAGAGACAAATCTCTCATGCAGAATTCCAAGTAATTTATGTAGATATCCTCCCTCAAGGAGGTGGAGCATAATTCCCCACTCTTTAAGTGTGGGCTACACATAGTGAGTGACTTCCTTCCAAAAAAGAGGCTCTTGCCCTCACTTACTACCCTTGTTCTAGAGAAGTCTTAAGACCAGTGCCCCAGTGGTAGCAGTGACAACAGTTAGGCAATCCAAACTATGGACTCAGAAGAATCCACTGTGCTAAGAGTCAGGAGCCTCTGATTCTAACCTCCACACAACCACTGAGAGAAGTGTCTGAATCTGAAATATGTCATCTCTAAAGTAAAGATAATACAGTTTACTGTTCTACAGTCAAGAGATTCAATACCAGATGATTTTTAAGTTTTCTTATAACTCTAGGGTTTATGATGGCAGGAAGATGTGGTAATGACCTGGTTCTGTCCCTTTCCCTGGGTTCCCACTCTTACTCCAACTAAAGATTGGCTTGGGTACTTTGACCCAAGGTAGACCTGCCAGAGTCTAAGAAAACTGTCAAGTCGTGACTTCTCAATCCCAAGTAGTAGTCCTGCAGATTCCCTTTTTCCTTTTCTAGTTCTTTTCCTGACATTTTCAGATCCTTGGCCTTGGAATCTGCATTGGATTTCATAAACTGTGATCAAATACCAAGGAAGTAAATAAAACTGATTCTGTCCCAAGAAAAGCAGAGAAGCTCTCAAATTTAACTCTGGGCGACAACAGGATGTTCATCTTAGCTTACCTATTTCCAACACCAGCAGGTAGCAAGATTCTTTACATTTCCAAAATAAATGCCAAGGCAACTGCTGAAAGCCAAAGTTAAGAAGGGAAGGCAGATGCACATATATTTGGGTAAAGTGTTTGGTACTGAAAATCAAAAAGAGCTTTACAATTAGCAACCACTAATGCTGCGTAGTTGTTTGAAATGTGCCTTTCTTATGTTCTGGTGGTGCCATTAATGAGGAGAAGGGATGAGGGGTCACCAGTTAAGTAGGAGAGCTAGATCAAGGGGTGGGCCAGCTGGGCAGCTGCTGAGGTCAGTAGTATACATGGAGCACTGAAACATTGCTTTTTATATTTACTGCCCTAATCCAGTCCATCAGCAAATCCCTTTTCTCTGTCTCGAAAGCATGCAACAGTCATTAACTTTCTATGGTCTCAATTCTTACCGGGCTAGTCATTTGTTTCTTTTTAGTATCCATATGGAAGGGCATTTTTGTTTTCTTACTTTGCTATTAAGTTCAAGTTTTGCATAGGAATGCTGTATATACATAAAATGCTGCGTGTATATATATATGTGCATATATATACATACACATATATATTTCAGATATTCTTTGGGACTTGTTGAAATTTTCTTTAAGCCTACCAGTTATCTGATCAATTTCATAACTAATTCACATGCAACTGAAAATAAGGTATATTATTCAATATAGAAATTCCATACTAATTATTAAGCTTTTTTAGATCTTTTATATCCTTATGAATTTTTCATCTTTGATTTATCTATTTCTGTGAGAGGACTGTGGAAGTCTTCTATTTTCAGAGTGTGTTCAATTTTTCTTTTCCCTGTAGTTTCTGCTTTATGAAAATTAATGCTGTTACTGAATGCATAGATATTAACAATTATTATATCTTCGTTTACAATTTACAAATTGTAGTTTTTAGTAGTATAATGTGTCTCTCTTTGTCTCACTTAATACTCTTTGATCTGAATTCTACTTCATCTGATAACAAGATTAAGTCCTCTATTTTCTTTTTCTTGGAATGTCCCTGGTTAATTTTTGAGCACCCTTTTGTTTTTAACCTTTCTGAATAATTTATTTTGGATGCATTTCAGGAATAAAGCATAACACTGGGTTTTGCTTTGTCTGAAAATCTCATTCTTTAGAAGGGGAGATAATACCATGTATATTTATTGATACATTAAAATCCTTCACTGTATGTCTGCTTTACTTCCTCTTTGGTGAGCAGTCCTTCCATATTCTTAACTGTGTGAATGTAGCCTTTATAATTAAAGGAGAATTTTGCTGATTATAAAATCCTATTTCATATTTCCTTTCCCTGAATACCTTAAAAATGTTGTTCCATTGTTTTCTAACATAAAAAAAGGGACTGTCAGAATATCATCCTAATCGGATTTTCTTTCCCTCATAAGTAATGTGGCTCTTTGCCTGGAATCTCAGATTCCTTTTTAAAAGTCCTTTAGTTTTACTACAATATGTCTCTCTCTTGAATGTTCTGGGTTGTGTTTCCAAGGTACATGATGATGGGCCCTTTGAATATGAAAATTCAAGGCTTCTTTTATTTTAGGAAAGGTTCTTGAATTAATGTTTCTTTAATATTTATTTTGTTCCATAGCTTCTTCAGTGTCTTCAATTATATGAATATTTTTATTTCCTTTCCTTGACTTTCATATCTATCACTTTCCCTCAAATGTATTTTATTCCTTTAAAAAAAATTCCCTTTGATTTTTTCACTTTTCTTCTTTACATCCCATATCTCCCTTTTTATATTTTCCATGGTGTCTGTTCCTTCCTGTGTACCTTCTCATTAGGTTTTCATTTCAGAATTTTTCTTTTAAAGTCTTTCCTATGTTATGGCAGTTCTCATTTCATATCTTCTTGTTGTCTAACCATATCATTTTTAAATTCATCTACTTCTGATTTGTGCCAATTTTAAATCTCCAATCATTTTTTTAAATTTCTTTCAACTTGGTTTGAAATATGGTTACAGTTTTGTCTGCTTTGCCGGCACATTTTTGGTACATTCTCACTGCCTGTCAGAATGTTATTCAGTATATTTTCATCTGTTTTCCTTTTTATAACTCTGTATGGGGTTATGTCATATTCCTTCTTTGTTTCCATGTTTAAATGAGGTAGTTTTTCCTGTGATGGGAAAGGGACGGGTCAGGGTGATTTCCCAGCTTCATGATCCAAGAGCTTCCCTACTGTACCAAGAAGGACCAGCGCATGGTCTCAGTGTATCAGTGGCTTTCTCTCTCAGAGCTTGCTCTGGTTCAGGGAGGTTTTGTGCCTCCATCCTTGTGTTTACCAGGGACCCAAAGATCTCACCTTCTGAGACAGTGCTCTCATTTTAGGATACATTTCCTGTCCAATATTTCCTAGGATCTGCTTCCTCTGGGCTCCTTTTTCCCTTAACCCCACATTTGTTGTATTTTGTTCCATTTTTATCCTTTTTCTATCACTAGTCACTCAAAGTGAGGCTTAGTGCTTTGGAGGGAAAATGTTTGCTGAACAATTTTGAGAGTGGGTTTTGACTGATTTGTCTATATCACTGTGCAGCTTGAGCCCTTTCCCCACCTCGGAGCTCACGAAGGCATTCCCAAATATTGCCCATTATTTTACTGAAGATACAGTCTGTGGGAGTTTTTCCTTTGCTATCCTAGGTGCTCCATTTGGGTGCAGATGGTCTGCAATGACATAAAACTACATCTTTATCATAACTCCACTGCTCCAGTGTCATTTCAAGACATAAAGCATGTCCTATCAACTTCCAGCTTAAAACACTGAAGAGTTTCCCACCAGACTCAAAACAGAACCCAAATTCTTTATTCTAATCTACAGTTTCTCACAAGATCAGGTTCCTACTAACCTCTCTGACCTCATTTCTAATCACTCTCCCCTTGCTCCCTATACCCCAGAGCCACTAGCCTTCCTTCTGCTCCTCAGACACACAAGCTCATTCCCTAAGAGGGTCAGTGCCTGGAATAACTCAGAAAGATCTGCCCTGTCCTCCAACCTAAAGCAATCACTCAACTACTCTCTTATCATGTTGTCTTAATAATCTTCCCACCACTTACCATGGTCTGGTGCCATTCCTGTTTATGTATGAATGGTCATGTTCTGTCTCCTCTCCATTAGACTGTAGTCTCTGTGAGAGGAGAACTGCTGTCTACATGTTTATTGCTCTACTCCTAGTGCCGAGAACAGTCCCTGGCACACTGACAGTCACTAAATATTTATTGAGTGAAATATGGAAGAATGGGAGGAAGAGAAGGATACAAAGGCAGAGTTATGAAAAGAGTATTTTGCTTTGGACACAGAAAAATGTGAATTTACATTGTACTTCAGTCGCCGATTAGCTTTATGACTTTATGAATCTCTCAAAGACTCAGATCCCTAAAATCTGAAACAAGGAGGAAGTATCATCTTTCTCACACTACTTGGGGGAATATTAAATGCAATAACATATGCAAAAGCATTTAGCAAAGAAGTTGACATAGAGAAGTTTCCTTTCTTCCCTTTTCCCACTCGCACCCTCACCTTCCTTCTTTCCCCAATTTCTCCTCCTCTAACTTATACTTATGTCAAGTTAACTAAGATGCACCTCTTTATAACCATTCTCAAACATGGATTTTCTTCTTCAAGAAGGTATCAGACTAAAACTTTGGGTACAAAGAATTCCTTGTGCTTGATCAAGTGTGTATGATTCTCTTAAGACTGCAGTTGGGTGATGATCCTTATATCTGTGTATGACAGTGTCTCTGCTTTCTGTGGTTTATAGCTACACCGGGATAGCTTTGTTCTGGTTGTCATTTCAATTCTGGATAATTCCGCTAGTATATGAAAAGGTCCATTCTGACTCATTGCTCTCCTGCAAGACAAGTACAGGAAAAAAGAAACAGAAGAGGGAAAAGGCTTCCGTTTGATTCTCTTGAACCATTCTTCCTTTCACCTAAAAGTCATTGCATAACAGTTCAATTAATAGCAAAATCCTCCAAACATATGAACATTCAGATATTCTTTGATATAAAAATTCCTAGGTAGAAGAGTCTTTCCCTTTATTATTAGTTCTGTATTTTATTAAATTCTAGTTTTATTGCATTGTGAACAGAGTGTTGCTTACACTATTTATACTTTCTGGGAGGTACTGACATTTTCTTTGTTTTTCAGTATATGATCAATTTTTGTGAATGTACCATGGAGAGTTGAGAAGAATATGTAGTCTCTATCATTGTGGTACAGGGTTTGATATATATCCACACGATCTACTCAATTATGTTGTTTAGATCTTCTGTCTCACTAGTTATTTTTGTCTTCTTGATCTGACTTATACTGAAAGACATATTATAGTCTCCTATTATAGGTGTATCTCTAACTATGTCTCCTTGCACTATCTGTAATTCTGTTTCATAAACATCGATCTCTTATTTATGCATAAATATTCATGTGTTATATCTTCATTATAGACTGTAGCCTTTAGCATTAAAAAGTATCTATCTTTGTCATGTCATAGCTTTTGGGCTTGAATTATTTGTCTGATATTAACATAGCTACCCTGCTCTCTCTCTATTTCCATTTGCCTGGTATGAGTGAGTCCATTCCATTATTTTTAGCTTTTCTGAATCATTTTCAGTGTGTTTCTCGAATATAGCACAGAGTTGGGTTACATTCTGTGAACTAAAATGAAAACCTTATTTGTTTAGTACGTAAGTTTTTCTTTAATGACCAATATGTTTTATCTCAACTCTATCAAAATATTTTATGATTCTGTGTATTTTGGTTTATTTGTTATGCTTCTTTCTCTATGAGATATGTATTTCTTTATTTATTTATTTTTTTTTGCGGTACGCGGGCCTCTCACTGTTGTGGCCTCTCCCGTTGCAGAGCACAGGCTCCGGACGCGCAGGCTCAGCGGCCATGGCTCACGGGCCTAGCTGCTCCCTGGCATGTGGGATCTTCCCGCACCGGGGCATCAACCCGCGTCCCCTGCATCGGCAGGCAGACCCTCAACCACTGCGCCACCAGGGAAGCCCCAAGATGTGTATTTCTTTGCATGTGTATACTATCTATATATTTACTTTTAAATAAATAGCGTATAGTTCATGTGTATGTATGTATTGATACACATTTCCTATTTTTGGTATTTAGGAAATTTTATATTTTTGTTCTAGTAATTACCTTTGCATCTATACCTTTTTAAAAGTCCTTAATCCCGTTTTTCTTATTTGACTTTTTCCTATTTGGTATATCAGGGATTTTTGGTTTTCTTTTTTTTTGTATCAGTTAATGTTACCTGTTAGCAAATAACAATGAGCTGTATCTATTTTCCTCTTTCCCTCTCC
>NW_020173727.1:731822-910613 GCF_003031525.2 Neophocaena asiaeorientalis asiaeorientalis | reverse complement strand
CACAATATATAATGTTTACATATTATATATATATATTTATATATATATTATTATATATTATTCTTCCATCCTCATCTCCACCTTTCCTTTATTCTTATATGTACATGTATCTATTTTATAATGCTCACTTGAGTTCTTTTGCTGAATTTTCTCCAGTCATCCCTCTATTGAATAAAACTCATCCCTAGTAGATTCCTCAGGAAGGCCTGAAGGGCTCAGTGTTCCCCAAGTTCTTGTATGTTAAAAACTGTTTACATATTTGTTGATATTTGAAGAATAGCTTGGCTGGATATAGAATCCTTACTTCACATTTTCAATCACTGAGTGGCCATTGTGGCCTTGCTTGAATGCTAACTTTGAAAGGAATTGTATCTAATTCCTTTGCCTTTGTAAATATTTTATCTTTTTGCCTGGAGACCACAAGGAATTTATCTCTGAAATCTAATAGTTTTACTAGGATATGCCTCAGAGTTAATCATTCTGGTTTAATCTTCCCAGGTACGCAGGGAGCCATTTCAATGTGCAGATTCAGATGTTTTTCTATTTCTGGAGAGATTTTGTGAATTACAATTTTAATTATTTTAACTCTCTTCCATTTTTCTTCTTTATGTATTCCAATAATGTGGATATTATTGCTTCTCTGCCAGCCTTTCTATTATTTTTCATTCTTCATGTCATTTTCAATTTCTTGCTTGTTTTATCACCCTCCTTCAATGCCTCTTATTAAATTTTCATTGGAGTCTATTCTACCTCGGGCTCTTGCAATTTATTAATTTGTAAGAAAATTTTGTATTTTTCTTCCACTTCTTTCCTGAGTTCAATCACCCGTTATATTATTTTTTTCCTATTTTTGTCTATTCTGGTTTAAGTTCAGAATTTTGGATTCAAGGTGATTTTTTTTCATTTCCTCAAATGCTTGAGTATGTTTAATTCTATTTGGACTAAAATTTAAAATTACATTCTGCTCCATGGTTTGTTTGTTTTTTTGTTTGTTTTTTGGCGGGGGGCGGGGTTTCCTTACTTGACCGGTGTCTAAATACTGGTCTTTTCCTCAGTGGTACAGCAGTGGGAAAAGACAATATTTAGGTCCTTCCAAGTATGGCAGCACGAGGTGGACTGAAGGGGATGGAGGCTCCGGGGACCCTGCATGGACACTCCCAATCTTGCGACCCCTGGATAGCAAGGGAGGTGGTTCCTGCCAGGGCGTGTATCCCCAGCGTGTGGTCACGTTCCCCACCCAGCCCTGCGCAAGTCGCCCCACCTCCGCAGCAGGAACTGCCCGGCCTTGACACTGTGAGGCGAAGGTGAGGGTGGGGACATGGACCCCAGAAGCAGCCGACCATGGAGGGGGCTGGCGGAACACAGGGAGGGGAAAAATGGCAACCCAGAGGCAGTCCCACCGCCATGGGTCCCAGCCATGCGGGGCAGGACCATCCCGCTTCCCGGCACCTGGGGATATACGCACAAACCACCCATGCATGGCACCAGGGAGCCCCGGAATGGACCATGCACTGCAACCATGGCGGGAACTGTGTAAGTAAGGCTGCGTTTTATATTTCCACACAGTTGAACCTGATGACAGTTAATTAAAGGGTGGATAAGGCAAATCCAGAGGGCAAAGCTCCTGTGGTTTGGGTCCCTAGCTGCCTGTGAGAGTGGCTGGAAACTTTTCCTGCCCTGCCCTGCGCATATGTGACAGTGAAAAGTGCCAGACCTAGCCTGGGAAGGTGCCTGGCGGATTTCTTTTCCTCCCACTTCCAGCAGAATAAGGCATGAAATTAAGAGTGGAAAGTAGGAGTGAGACAGGGACGGACAAAGAAAGTGCGCGCGCGAGAGAAATGGCGGGAAGTCACGCAGCGCCTCTCAAGCGCAAGGGAGGTGAGAGGCTGAGGCTTACTGAATTCTGGATGGCTCCAACAAGGATGGTACCCAGCGTAGGTTCTTGTGGCAGAGAGAATTCAGAGACAAGACAGGAGGTCAAGAAAGCAAAGTGAGGGTTTATTTAAGCAATAGTACGTCCCCGGGGGAGAGGAGGCAGTCTCTGGTGAGTAGCTGCACTGAGTTTCTTTGGCAAGCTGGTTATGTGGGTTGTAGAAATGAAGGGGTGGAATATTCATCTAGGAGGGAGGGGTTTGGGGGTCTTTTTCCCTGATTTTCATCCCAGCTCCACCTTCCTGAGGTGAGGAAGGACTTTGGTCCTCATTTAGCCTTGATCGGAAGTATCACGGCCTGGGTGCATGATGGGAACTTCTTATCTGCAAGGCTAATTTTATTGTAATGAGGGCATAGTGAGCAAAATGTTGCTTTCAGATGCTGGAGATTCCCACCTTTTCCCACCTTTCTTTGTCTGCCTCTAGGACACTTATCGCCCAAAATGTGTGGTTTCCTGTCAGTCTGGAGGTTCCTGCTTTTCTTTGTCTGCCCAAGGACACCGCCCTCCCCCCAGTGGTTTGCAAGATGCATGGTCCTGCCATTTGGACCTTGCCCTCCTTTCTTTGCTCGTATCTAGCTAACTGCCTGATTTAACAGTCTTATGCGAAGTATCTGCCCCTTTAAATTAGGTGTGGAGCCTGCCCTTTAAGTCACCTGTACTTAAAAATCTCTGCCCTGTAGTCCATGCCTCAAAATATTTGTAGTATTTTTAGATTTAGCGATGATTTAATCTTTCTAGTGACTAATCCAAATAACTCCCATGCCTTTTTGCTCGTCCTCTTCTTTCTTCCCCACATTTTTCTGGGTCTGCCGTTGCTCTCCACAGTTTTCCAATGGGACAAGGGAGGGGTGGGAGCATGAGGGATTATACTGAGGAATTTGTTGGTTTTTCTGTTTCTATTCATGGTTACCTTGCAGTTTTGACATTCTCTGTCTTCAGTTAATGCTGAGGGTATGGCTGCGTGTAGAAATTTCATAGTTATGAAGTTATTTTGTATCGTTTGTGGAGGCTGATTACTACACAGCTTACATTGTCTTTAGCCAGAAGTTTAAAAATGTGTTGTGATGAACAGAATTTGCGAAATTCAATGTGATCCAATTTATCAGTTATTTCCTTTATGATAAGTGCTTATTGTTTTTGTGTATGAAACTTGCACGTGCTTAGGTCATGAGGATATTCTCTTATGTTTTATGTTTACTCATCGAACTTTTTTTACCTCTCACATTCAAAATGACAATTTATCTAAAATAGATTTTCTTCTATTGTGTGAGCAAGGGGATCTATACTCCTTTTCCTCTTTCCCCCTGCCCCTTTCAGTCTCCTTTTTCTTCTTTTTCAAGTGACTGTCCAAATAACTTGGCACCATTTATTGAAAGGTTAATCCTTTTCCTCACTCCACTGAAATATCACTTTGGCAAATATCAAGTGGCCATATGTGTTTTTATTTGTATAAATTCTCTTTTCTGTTCCACTGGTCTATTTGTCTTTGTGCATCACCCTAAGAAAGCAGTACTCACTGATATATCCCACTAATTCTTTATTTTGGGGGGTGGTGGCTAGGGAAAAGGATGGCAAGAAAATGCTGGTATGGATTTCTCATTCATTTTTTAAAAACTTCCTGTTTGGAAATAATTTTAAAATTACAGAAAATTTGTAATAATAAAAATATTAAAATAGTACAAAACAACTGTACACCTTTTACTCTTAAAATACCTCAGGGTGCATGTATTAAGACTAGGGATATGCTCTTACATTAATAACCAGAACACAGTTACAACTTAAGTAAATTTACCATAATGTTCTTTATTTAATTTACAATTTGTATTGCTATAATATCAATTGATCTGATATTCTTCATATCATTTCCCTCCTTCAGTACAGTATCCAGTCTAGGGGCAGGCTTTGCTTTTAATTGTCATGTGTCTTCTGGCCTCCTCTAATCTGGACCAATACAGCCTTTCCTTGTCTTTTAAGACATCCACAGTTTAAAGAGTACAGTCTCCCTCCCTCCTTTTTCAAATAGGACTTTCCACATCTTTGGTTTGTCTGGTGTTTCTCATCATTATACTCAGGTTACATATTCTTGGCCACAATACTATGTAAGTAAGTGTTATTTCCTTATTGGGATATCACATCCTTATTGGGGTATCTACAGAAAATTTTTTACTTCAATTTTTAGAAGTTATTTATAAACTAGGGACAGTATGCTTTTATCTATGATATAGGCTGCAAATGTTTTATCCTAGTTTGTCATTTGTTTCTTTGAGTTTGCTTGTAATGTTTTTGCCTTGCAAAGCCTTTTGGTTTTTATGTAGTCAAACTTAAACAGTCTTTTCTTCATGCATCTGAATTTTTTGTTATAATTAGAGAGGAAATCATTTGTATTTTCTTCCAGTATTCATAGTTTGTGGCTTTTTTTTTTTTTGCCTTAATTTGGATCTCTGATCCATTTGGAGTTTGTATGTATGTATAGCAAATGAACCTAATTCGATCTTTTTCCAAATGGTTACTCATTTATCCAACGTTTATTTTTTAAAAAATTATCAAAGTTGAAGTTATTTGAGATATTATCTTTATCATATACTAGATTTTTCTATGTAGTTGGATCTGTTTTTGAATAGTTTGCTCCAGGGGTCAGGGAATTTTTTTCTGTAAAAGGTCAGATTATGAATATTTGGGGGCCTGTGAAACCTGTGGTCTCTGTCACAACTACTTATGAATGGGCATGTCTCTGTTCCAATAAAATTTTATTTACAGAGAGGTGGTGAACTGTATTTGGCCTGTGAGCTGTAGTTTGGTATCCTCTGGTCTGTTCTATTGCTTTATTTTGTCTGTACATTCATGAGCCAGTACTACATTGTGTTAATTATAGAGGCTTTGTAGTTTATTTTAATATCTGGTAGGGCTAGTCTCCACTCAAAGCCCAATCTCTTCCTGTGTTTATTTTTCTGTGTGAAATTTAGCATCAACTTGATAGGTTAAAAAGAAAACTCATCATAAATTGTATTAGGATTACATTAAATTTAAAACAAATTCAGTTTTAATTCTGTGTCTTGTTTGTCCCCTTTGCTTTATCTCATTTGCTTTGGTACTTAGGAAAATATGTATTTTTATTGTAAAGGTTCCTATTTTATGAATACTATTTGTACTGTCCTTAATCTCCTTTTTGCTTTCTTATCCTTCTAGTCTCTGATACTCAGTTTTAAATAGAATCTGTTGACTCTGTCCATGACCTATACATCAGTCAGTGATGTTATTCTATTTTCCTAATTGTCTGTCCCTTCTCCTCCCATTTTAAAAGTTGCATTCTCCCTACTTCATCAGAATTCATAATGTTTACATATTATTTTTCAACCTATGTTCCCATCTTGTTTTAGTCCTAGATGTGCAATTAAAAATATATTAAATCCTTATTGTATATCCTTTTAATGAAACTTGTTTCCAGTCATCTTTGAATGAAGATCATGCTTTAATGAATTTCTCAGGAAGGGTACATGTACATGGTATTCCCTCAGTGAATGAAAGAAATAATGAAAAATATTTTACTTTTTCAATTCCCATGATGCGGCTCTTTTTTTCCATTCCAAGGTAGAGAAAATGGTGAATTATTCTAAACAGTAATAGAAATAATAACACATTTTGAGAGCCTTTGCTGCACTTAGGTCAGCTTCCTCAGTTACCCAATCCTGCATATCTTATGGAACTGGAACCTTCCCATCATCCATTATAAAAACTTCACTGAAGAGAGGGTAATGGACAGAAAGGGATGATCCTAAGTATTAAACACTATCCAAAATAAAAGTAGGAATAGAAAAAAAAATCAGACCACAAACATGCAAAACTACTACCAAAAAGTCAAAGTAAAAGTTTCTGCTGACACAAAGGCTCTTCACAAAATCATACATTCACTGTTTTTTTCTAATAGCTTTTTACTACCAGTCACATCAGAAGGCTTGACAATTCAGGTGTGTTTGAATATGACTTATAAATAATAAATAGCATCTCTGGAATCTGTCCAGTTCTATTAATAAAACATACGACTGGTTTTCAGGAAGTAGCAAATTCTATGACAGCTTCCTCACACTGTCTTCTCAAATTTTAATTTCTCCAGATTTGAGTCACTGTTCTTTCTCTGTAATTTTGTTGAGTGGGGAGCTGTAGCCAAACCTCCCATTCTGTTGAAGATCTCTTCAGAAGTATTTTGCCTTTTTTGAGGATAAGACACTATTTCTGTGGACTGTCAGAAACTGTTATGTTCTAATGGAATATTTAGGCTTCCTTCCAGCCAGATTCTACCCACTAGAGAACCAATAAACCAGAGCAGCCAAATGTCTATCAAAGTATCATTATTCATGAAGACCCAATAACTCCAAAAGCATAGAGTTCCTTGGGTAATGTTCAAATGGAGAGCACCCAGGAACATAAAGAATAGTTTCTACAATCTCCTCCTAAATTTAGACCAAATATAGAACTTGGCACAAACTTGCAGAGAGAGTTGGGTCTGAACGGACTCAGAGCTCACTTATTCAGTTACTTATGCGGAGGATCACAGTCTGTCCTAAAATGTCGGGCACCAGCAGATGGAGAGGGACAAAGAAAGATGGCTCTCTGTTGTCTTTTCCATGTCATGAGACAGACCTCACATAAACATGGCCAAATGGACACCAGGCTCTCATTAATGTCACCCATCTGAAAAGTCATTCCTACTCTGGAGTAAAGTAAATAAGCAGTAGCTCACAATTTTAGAAACATGACTTTAACATTCTCTATGTTTTGAAGGCAGAGAGAAATCCCTCTTATAAAGAAACATGAAAAAGAAGGGACAAGTATTTCCTATAAATACATTCTTACTAGTTGCTATCATGAGTACAAACATGAACAGAGTGCTCAGAACTACACATGTGAATTGGTTCTGAAATAAATTGACTGCAGAGTGGTATCACAGCAAACTCCAAGCCACCAGCCAAAAAAAATTTTTTAAGTCAACTATTTAATCCTGCCCTTGAAAATTCATGGGGTACTTGAGAAACAGAAAAAATGCTACTTCCTTTAGATGATCCAAACCACTTATTTATTTTCCTAAGCTGTGACTCTGGAGAGGGTAGGGGTAGGTAGTCTTGCATCTCTCATAGCCTGGCTTGAAATGCAACCATGTCAAGATCCATCTTCAACAGATGGAACTGAGCTTTTAAAATATTTGAATATTAAAGACTGCATTACCTCAAATTAGGAGCAATGGATATGTTGCTGACATATTGACTTCCAATTCTATTGAAGCCACCTTCCCAAGGAGAAGTTTAAAGGGCACTGTTGGAGTGTTGGGGAACAGTTGTTCTGATTAGCCTGTGTTTGCTCATGTGATGGCCTTTCCCATAGGCCAGATTGGCTGGAGGAGTGGAGCAAGGACCCTCAGGATCTGAGATAGAGCTGGACTGCAGCAGGCTGTGTGCTGGATTCCTTCCCCCACCCCAATCAATGAATTGTCATGGCAACCAGATTTGGAAGAATCTGAAACAGAGGCCAGAAGGCTAAAGCGTGCCTAACCAGGAATAAAATCTGTCCACAAGACCAGGGTGATTCCAGAGACAATAGCCTGAGGGCCCAAATGAAATCTGATTTACGTCTGAGTGAACTTCCATCCTCATTTTATCCTTACTGTTTTACACTGTCCCCAGATTTCCTTTAGTAACATCAAGTCTCTGATAGGCTAAGAAAATTGGTCTTGGTTCCTGCTTGCTAACCTTTGTCCTGGGGGCACATAGTTCTTACTTGCTCAGTTGAAAAGTACCTGAGTCCCTTAGCAAGCAAGTTACCTATATTGAAATTCAGAACCAGATGGACCCTGGCTGGCCTCTTTAAGACTTTCAAACATCTCTGCTCAGAGCATTTCAAGTACTTGTACAGAAATAAAAAGGTAGAGGATTTGATTTAGAAGTACGAGTTTTTAAGCTGCATGTATACCAAAGCATTTCAGAATGAGAAATGTAGGCAGTGACTATATTAACTTATTTGATCAAAGAATGTTTTATGAAAAATAAAGAACTTACTACTAATAATAAGACCAATAATGGTAAGACTCTTCCCTTATTTCTGCTTGCTAACTGATTGGTTAATTAGCAGATATGGCCATCTGCTGTAGGGTAAATCTCTTTTTGCTCTGAATGCCATGCATTTATATTTCTGCATTTCCACCTTTTTGTCTTTGAGATGGAAACTTTATGGACACCCAAGAGATGATACTACAGGACAAGCATCAGCAATAAGTCTAGAATTTAATCACTAAATAAATATTTGCTGATCACTTACAATGTGTAAGAGTGACCTTATGTAGATAACTGGGGATAGATTGATGAGTAAGATTAATCCTTTGCTATAAGGGATATAGCTGACTATCTCTTACCATCTAAATTTCCCCAAAAGTTCTGTAATACTTTTGACTCAGCGATTCTGCAAAAGTAGCACAAGGGCAACTCTCTTCTCCGCCATTGCAACATTTACCCCAGAACTTAGAAAATGAGAAAGAATGAGAGTCAAATCTGAAGACTACATTCCTTATGCTCAGTTGATATAATGAAAGGATCTGCTCCTTCTTTTTTTCTTATTTTCCATCTTCAAAATGAATGCCCTGTGACATTTTAAGACTTCAATTAGAATTAAAGTTCTTTGGAGCAAATAAAGCAGAATTCTGAAAAATCAAATGAGAAAAAAAGAATCTACTTTTTTTCCTTCAAATTGCCTGTCAGAGTCTCCACCCCAAAGTCGTGGTCAGTGTAAGTTGGAAAGACTGTTGTGTGCAATGAGCTTTAGTTCTCAAACTGAGCAACCTAACGAAAGGAAGGAAATTAACCAGGGCCCTGAAAAGTTGACTTGGGAAACTGAGCTGGGTCTCTAAACTGATTCTCCTGTCCTTGTATATGATTTAACTGTGGAGAGAAACAGTGGGATTATTTACCTTCTGAGCAACCTAACGAAAGGAAGGAAATTAACCAGGGCCCTGAAAAGTTGACTTGGGAAACTGAGCTGGGTCTCTAAACTGATTCTCTTTAACTGTGGAGAGAAACAGTGGGATTATTTACCTTTCTACCAATGTATCTTAATAGTTTGTTTTGGCAAAAGATTTCCAAGCATTAGGAAATTGCAAAACTTTATTTTAACATGTTGAAAGGAAAAATCTGTCAAGTCTCAAACATATGTATCTGAAAGTACCTGGGCTATAACCCTGAGTCCTGTGGAGCTTCACACGACTTACCTTTGGGACCTGTGCATGTGATTCTGTGGTGAACTAGACCAGTGCACACCCATCCCAAAGGAGACAGAATCCTCTCCTTGACCAACTTGAACGATGCCCTTTAGAATGCTGTCGTATTTGAGCAAACTTCATTTGTTTATCCTGTATCTAGCCTTTAGGGAAATAAAAACTGTTTGCAGATGACATGACAGTATACATAGAAAACCCTAAATATGCCATCAAAAATCTATTAGAACTAATAAATGAATTCAGTAAAGTTGTCTATATACATGAAGAAGAATGAGATCTTGCGATTTCATTTGTGAAAATCATTTGTGACAATATGGATGGACTTGGAATCTAAAAGACAAAACAAGACACGTGAACAAACATAAAACAGAAACAGACTCATAGATACAGAGAATAAACTTGTGATTGCCAGAGTGAAGGTGGATGGGGAGACGGGCAAAATAAGTGAAAGGGATTAAGAAGTACAAACTTCCAGTTATAAAATAAATGTCATGGGGTTATAATGTACAGCATAGGGGATATAGTCAATAATATTGTAAAAACTTTGTATGGTGACAAATGGTAACGGCTTAACAGGTGATCATTTCATAATGTATAAAAATATTGAATGTGGTATACCTGAAACTAATATAATATTGTAAGTCAATATGAATCAATATTACTTATAATATTGTAAGTAATACTGACTTACAATATTATGTTGTCATTATATGTAGTCAGATACTACATATATAGTCATACATGTCTATATAGCACTGTAATGGTAATGGGGTATATATATATTTCAAAATTTTGAATAAATATAAAAAAATATATCTTAAACATAAATATATATTCCAAAAACTATAGAAGGATATTATTTCATTAAGTTGAGGGGGAAATAATGTTAATTAAGCTCCTCTTCCCACACCAGGATAATGTCTTTTCCCCAACTCATCATGGAAATTCTGTCCATAATTTTACCAAAAACTCCAAGCTCTGACTTACACTTACTATATATAATATACTAAGGAAGGTATCATGCCTATTACTGATATATAGAAAAGTATCAACTTCTTATGTATTTATTTTATAATCTGCCAAACTATAACATTTTCTTATACACTATAATATTTTTTGTTTTTTTTCTTTCGTTTTCCTTAGGTTTTCCAGTAGACCATTAAATTATCAGCAAAATTAAAATAAAGAGAAAATATATTGACGCTTGAACAATGTGGGGATTAAGGGCACCAACCCTCTGAGCAGTCGAGAATCTGTGTATAATTTATAGTTGGCCCTCCATATACACAGTTCCTCCATATATGTGGATCCTCCAGATCTACAGTTCTACATCCATGGATTCAACCAACTGCAGACCATGTAATACTGTAGTATTTACTACTGAAAAAAATCCACATGTGAGTAGACCAGAGCAGCTCAAACCTGTGTTGTTCAAGGGTCAACTGTAACAAAACAAACAAACAAAAAGACTCCCAAAGTTAAATTTACTTTATTTTCAGCTCTTTTTTCATTTATTTCTTGTCTAATTGCATTGGCTGGTAGAATAGCACTAAATGACTGAAATAATAATGGCATCTTTTTTTAAAAAATAAATAAATTTATTTATTTATCTTTGGCTCTATTGGGTCTTCGTTGCTGAGTGTGGGCTTTCTCTAGTTGCCGTGAGCAGGGGCTACTCTTCATTGTGGTGCGTGGGCTTCTCTCTGTGGCGGCTTCTCTTGTTGCGGAGCATGGGCTCTAGGTGCGCAGGCTTCAGTAGTTGTGACTCACAGGCTCTAGAGCGCAGGCTTAGTAGTTGTGGCACACGGGCTTAGTTGCTCCATGGCGTGTGGGATCTTCCCGGACAAGGGCTCGCGCACCTGTGTCCCCTGCATTGGCAGGTAGGTTCTTAACCACTGTGCCACCAGGGAAGTCTCAGGCATCTTGTTTTATTCTTGTCCTTAATGGGAAACCACTTGAGGACAGCAAAAAAGAAAAAAAAAGTGTCATTTTCAGTATCCACTCTGATCTACTACTTTGGCTACTTGTAGCTCTTGCTTGAAAGTAGTTATGAGGTCTCTGTAAGAGAGCATGCTGAGTTGGATTATCAGTCTCTGCCTCGGACTTGGGAGAAATGATGGAGATACGCTTTCTACTATTTGCTTTGAAAAGAAACATTTTTTAATATATTAAGAGAGTATTCTTAGATTTGTATTTTATTAAGGATTTAAAAAATTAGAGTGGTTGTTGAATTTTATGTGGTCTTTTTTGGATCTATTGAATTGATGATTCAGTTTTTCACCTTTGATGTGCTAATGGGACTAACTAGGGTAATACATTTTCTAAGGTTTAATCATGTTTGCATTACTGAATAAACCCTGAATTAGACATTGATGTTTTCCTTTTAATATACAGCTGAATTTTATTCCAAAATTTGACATCTGTGTTCATCAGTGACATGAATCTTTTTCTTCATTAGATTTGTCAGCTTTAGGGATCAGAGTTATGATACGTATATATGCACAATGAAGCTATATTTTTCTATATTGTTCCTATTTTCGGGGACAATTTAATATCATGGGGATGATACATCCCTTAATTTGAAAGTCCATCTGACAAATGGTCTATCATCTTTTTGGAAATAGTTCATAAACAACTCTTTAAATACCTTTACTAGCTTATTGATTAAGTTTTCTGCTGCTTCAGTCAATTCTAGCCATTTATATTCTCCCCATATTTATCAATATCAGTTCATCTAGATTTCCAAAAAAATTTAATAGAATTGGTTCATGAAATTTTAATCCCTTCCAAATCTTGGGTTTATCTAATTTCTTATTCTCAAGGTGACTACTTTTATTTTCTTTGAATTGTTCTGACAAAGTTTTCTAAAAACAAAATTGATGAATTCAGTCCCAGAGAGGTCATTTGATTATGGCAGGAATGTTGATAGCATATATAGTTTGACAGATACTAGGCTGATGTATTTATATTTTAATAATTTTCAGGGAAAAACAGAATAAAAGAGGGGACTAAAAGTTGTAATAAGGCTATGGACAAATGCTACATGTCAGGAAAAATTTGAGATGTAAAAAAGTAGCATTTGTTGGATATTTGTCATGTACTGGAAACTTCTGATGCACTTTCACTCATAAGTATTTAATAATTATTATCTTTTACCCACCATAGTACCTTACTCATAGTAAACATGTGATACACATTTTTAAAATTCATAAATAATTTAAAAAGGATGTAATAGCCCTGCTAAACATTTTAAATATTCAATGCTTCTCTCTCATGAAACAAGCATGAATTCAGCTACCAGTCAAAACATGTCTTTTCTTCCCCTAGGGTAAATCTTAATTATTCCAAAATATACAACTCAAAACTTTTTGTTGATGAAAAGAACACAGGATGAATGACTGCAAAAA
Source organism: Neophocaena asiaeorientalis asiaeorientalis (assembly GCF_003031525.2). Classification (NCBI taxonomy): domain Eukaryota; kingdom Metazoa; phylum Chordata; class Mammalia; order Artiodactyla; family Phocoenidae; genus Neophocaena; species Neophocaena asiaeorientalis. The sequence goes on along the minus strand of NW_020173727.1, from coordinate 898,015 downwards.
TGTCTATTATAATCTTTAACAAGGCTTGTTATAGAAGCGAATATGGTAAAATAGGTCTCATAACATCAATAGCACTTCACATACATAGACGGAAGCCTCTTTACCTACCAGAGAAAAACAGATCATGTTGGATTTACCCTTAGTAGGGCTATTCACACATAATGGGGAAGTCATTCAGTGATGCCAGACTGTTCCTCTCACAGCCAATGTTTTTACTTTAATTCAGCATAGCTGCAAAGTGCATCATAGCACAGAATGACTGAGTTCTAACTCTTCTAGTAACTACTTATAATAATGAATAAGTCTTTTTTCCCCTCTCTTTAGCACTCAGTTTTATTATTATAAATTGTAGGGGCTATACGACTTTTGTCTATAATTTCTGTTCTATTTCTAACACAAAATGAGTTCTTAAATTAAAAATCATATTGCATTTCAGCAATAATACAGTGAAAGTTCTCTGCCAGGCAAATTCTTCATGAAACATTCTCCAGGTCCTTAGTCAAAAATAATCTTTACATCTTCTACCTCCTCATAATAATTATAATCCAGCAATATTGAAGAGGTGGTGGACAGTTTGGAGCTTAATTTCAAGGAGGAAACACTCGAAAGATATTTATTGGTTAAACTCATCTTTAATCTGAAACATCTTTCTTAATCTCCTCCTTATTAATGCTTCTCTTACCATTATAAAACCCCACAACTCACAGTAAGCAATAGGGACCTTTATTAAGAGGCTCAAGGGGAATTAAAAGCAAAACAAAACAGAACAAAACAAAACAAACAAAAAACCTTAACTGGGTAATCTATCAATAATTTAAAAATTGCACCTGCTTTCTTATTGGCTTTCAGGACTTTATGACATCTGTTACTTATCCTAGAGACCTTAAATATGAATATCCTAAGCAACTTAGCACATATGCATGCACGTACATACACACACACACACCCACACAACACAGTTTAGTTCAGTTTATGTCCTGTCTCTATACACGTACAACAAAATTACATCACCCCTGCAGAACAAATCTAGGCTTAGTAACAGACGAACTCTTACTTTTTACCATATGCCAAGGGAGAAAGAGAAAAAGATCACAGACCACATGGGTTTGAAATATACACAGTTCCAAATTTCCTTGTGACTAAAGGTAGGTGGTGGCTGGTAGAGCTCAAGCCACTTCCATCTGAGGGCCTCTTTTAATCTTCCCTAGCAACTCTGGGTTGGGTCTTAGTTGAAAAATGTGGTGTGTCTACATTTCCCCAACAAAGCAAAACCAAAAACGTACTATTATTACATTATTTTGGATACTGAATTCATAGCACAAAATTTTCATAAGTGCCTATACAGCCCATGACTTATTCTCACATCTGATTTTTGATCCTAATAACGTCTGGCACCTAACAGGTCATCAAATAATGTTACTTAACTGGAGGAATGAATAACCATTAACTCCTGACCTTCATTTTTTTTCATTGTTTTTTAAATAATTTAGATGATATTTTCCCCTGTCATTTACAAGTTTCCTCTCAAGCAACTTAGTAACTTATTGTTTATTATTTTAGGCAATAAGTTGTTCAGAAGGTGGAAAGTCTTGTGGCAAATCAGTTTTTAATAGAAGATATCATTTGTAAAACAAACAATTTATAATTTGTTCTACAATTTTGTATTTTCACATCTTTGGATTACTTAACATGAGAGTATAGTACATTGTTGAAATTACTTGTTACATAAACAGTTTTGTGGTACTCCTTTCTCATACCATCAGGTCTGTAATTTATATGTTGAGTGCAATACATTCTAGTAAATTAAGTAGTTGGGAATGGAGTCACATGTATTACCTTGCCACTATAATTAATTTTAAAAAATTGTCAGCGTCCTGAAATGTCAAATAATGCCATTTAAATTCCAGGGTGCAATTTTCATCTTATCTATAGAAGTATCTTGAGAGAGTAATTAGGTGGGACTAAATTCACAATCATTATTTCCTGTAAGTAATGAATAGTATTTAATAAATTTCACCCTTCCAAGATGCCAGAACATTTATTTTTACTTTGATCAGTGCAGAGTGCAGTAAGAAAATCTGTGAAAATTATTCCACTGACTATGATTCCAAGTCAAATTATCGAGGCATTTAGAAGGAAAACACTAGGGGTATAAAGTGCTAGATAGTTGTTTATAAAGCACAGAAGGGCAGCATGACCTCAGCAAGTACACTGAAATGTTTTAAATCCGGCATTTTGCACTTGGAACTCAAATTCAACCAGCAATAGCATGAGCATTCAGGAAAGATGAACATCTCCTCTTTGCAGGGTCCTGTGCTAGGTACTGGGCATACCAGGTGAGTGAGAGGGCCATGGTGCTTGTTCTCATGGAGGAAGCCCAAAGATAAACAAGTAAACAAATAAGCAAAATAAGCTCAACTCGTGATAAAGACTACAGAGAAATTAAATTGGGGGTGGGGGTGGGGGTGGGTGGGTAGATATAATGGCCTACTTAGATACCACAGTGGTGGGGAAGACTTTCTGAGAAGGTGAAATTTGTCCTGAAGGAGAAGGGGAGTTTTGAGCACCTGTGTTCATTCCTGGGCATTTGATCCAATGATCTGAGGATCTCATTTTCACTGATATCACAGATGATATGATTAACATGAGTATGGTAAAGATTACATCTTGAATGTGTAACGACTGCAGAACAAGTACAAAAGTTATTAGAAAGTGCACTCAGATAAAATAAAATACAGGATGTATGTCAACTGGTGGCATTAACTGTAAAGAAATCCAAGACATTAGAAAATGTTGTTTGCCAGCATAGTCGTATCAAAGAGAAAGATGCCAGAGTAAATTGTTAGCCTTCCACTCTTCTCTCTTAATTATTCAGCAAGGCCACACAGCGTGACTCATTCCAATTAAAATTGAGGTACCTAGTTAAAAGTTTGCAGGGGGCTTTTGCTGTTTTCCACAATCCTGCTTCTTCCCATTTTTATTTTGGTAATTGCACTCTGTTTTCCTCTTAGGGAAACTTCTTTTCCCTATGATTTGCAATATTAGTATAATAAATCACCATGCCCTACTTGACCTTCCCAAGCCAGGTTAATGCTCTCATGCAAGGACTTTGAATCTTGGGCTGAGTGATCAAGGATATAAAAGTATCATTGGAGTTCATTTCAGCCACAGCGCTGTGATATAATTGTCAATAATTTCTGGTGTGCATAGCTAGAGAGTTGCCCAAGTTTCCATCTTGTTTCTGAGCCTGATCCTCAGTCCAGGCTTTCTGTCAGTTCTATTAGCCATGCAAGATTCAAGGGATGCTATAATATTATTCCAAAATGAAGTATAATATCACAACATCAGACAAATCCAAGAATGTCCTGCATCAAATAGGTAGTCATTATTTTAGAGTCCCTGTCATTTAAAAATAACTTGAGGACACGGGGAAGGGGAAGCTGGGACAAAGTGAGAGAATGGCATGGACATATATACACTACCAAATGTAAAACTGGTAACTAGTAGGAAGCAGCCACATAGCACAGGGAGATCAGCTCTGTACTTTGTGACCACCTAAAGGGGTGGGATAGGGAGGGTGGGAGGGAGGGAGACACAAGAGGGAAGAGATATGGGGATATATGTATAGCTGATTCACTTTGTTATAAAGCAGAAATTAACACACCATTGTAAAGCAATTATACTCAAATAAAGATGTTAAAAAATAGAATAAAAAAAATAACTAAAGAAAAAACCTCCTTAGGAATATCATAATAATTCTGCATTTAAACAATGATTTAAGAAAATAAAGAGGGAATTTTCTGTAATTATTATTAAAAGATGTAGTAACAAGAATTAAGCATTGACATGCATATCAACTTGAGACAAAGACATAATGAGACACAGAAGAGGAATAAAGAAAGAAGGTCTTAAACAAATCCTCAGAAACATGCCTTTAACTCCAAGGAGCAGGGGCTGGAGGTAAGTGGCAAACATGAGCTGTTAGGAAGCACACCACTGATGCCTTCTTACCGCTGAAAACTAATAGTGATTATCCTCAGTGACCAATCAAAGAAGGAGTGGTCTCAGGGATGACTCCTGTCCTAGGCAGTTATGCTGCCAGGGAATCAGAACCAGAGAGGACTTGATCTCAACGTGGGGAGAGATGCCTGCCAAGAAGACTTGGCAGCATAGAAATAAAGCCTCCTAAAGTAAATGTCAGGAGCCCAACATCCACATGCATTAAGTGAATCTGTTGGTTGGAGGTAGTAAAGAGCAGAATGGATATTATTAGGGATCATATAAATGAAGGAGAAGACAGACAGAACTAGTTCTCCCACAGCAGGGAGAAAGGACAAAGAGGCTTAAATGAGAACTGATGACAAACACCAAAGATTCATTCAAAAAAACAACCAGCAGAAAACAGAAGAAACAGGAATCAAAAACAAACACATAAAGATCCTTAGCATATATGCACCTAACAACCGAGTGTCAAAATACACGAGGCAAAAGCTGATAGAAATGCAAGAAGAAATAGATGAATCCGTAGTTGAAGATCTCAACATCCTTCTTTCAAAAATAGACAGTTCCAGCAAGCAGAAAATCAGTAAACTCAACAACACCATCAGTCAACTGGATATAATTGACATCTATAGACTACTTAATCCAACGGTAGCAGAGTACACACTCTTCTCAAGCTCACATTGATCATTCACCAAGATTGGGCCATACACACAGCTTAATGCATTTTTTAAAATAGAAATGATAGGGCTTCCCTGGTGGCGCAGTGGTTGAGAGCCCGCCTGCCGACGCAGGGGACATAGGTTCGTGCCCCGGTCCGGGAAGATCCCACATGCCGTGGAGCGGCTAGGCCCTTGAGCCATGGCCACTGAGCCTGCGCATCTGGAACCTGTGCTCCGCAACGGTAGAGGCCACAACAGTGAGAGGCCTGTGTACCGCAAGAAAAAAAAAAAATAGAAATGATAGAATGTCTGCTCTCAGACCACAGTGGACTTAAAATAGAAATCAGAAACAGAAAGATAGTTGGAAAATCCCCAAATACTTGGATGTTAAACAACACATGTATAAATAACACATTATTCAAAGAAGAAATCTCAAGAGAAATTTTAAAATATTTTGAACTATTCATGAATATTTAAAATATCATGAAAATGATAAAACAGCTTATCAAAATTTGTGAGATGCAGCAAAAGTCCTTAGAGGGAAATGAGGAAAATTTATAGCATTGAATGCATATATTAGAAAAGAAGAAAGATCTAAAATCAATCGTCTAAGTTTCAACCTTAGAAAACTAGAAAAAGAAGAGCAAATTAATACCAAAACAAGCAGAAAAGAAGAAATAATAAAAATTGGAGCAGCAATCAATGAAAATAAAATAGGAAATCAATATAGAAAATCAATGAAACCAAAAGTTGACTCTTTGAAAAGATCAATAAAATTGATAAGACTCTAGCCAGGCTAACTAAGAAAAAAGAGTTAGGATTCAAATGACTAAAACCAGAAATGAAGGAATGGACATCACTATATAATTCCATGGACATTATAAGGATAATCAAGGAATATTATGAACAACTCTATGCCCACAAATTGGATAATCTAGATGAAATGGACAAAATCCTTGAAAGACATAGTCTGCTAAAACTCACACAAGAAGAAATAAGCAATCCGATTAGGCCTATATCTACTAAAGAAGTTGAATTAATGATTATTAATATTCCAAAACAGAAAGTGCCACTGGTAGATTCTACCAAAAATTTAGGAAAGAAGTTACATCAATTATTTCAGAAGATAGAAGCAGAGGGAATACTTCCTAACTCAGTCTTTGAAGCCAGCATCACACTATTACCAAAACCAGACAAAGACATTAAAAGAAAAGGAAACTACATATCAATACCTCTCATGAACATAGATACAAAAATCCTCAAAAAATGTTATCAAATCAAATTCAACAATGTTAAAAAATTATACACCACAAACAAATGGGATTTATTCCAAGTATGCAAAGCTGATTTAATATTTAAAAAATCAATTATTATAATCCATCACATCAAGAAGAAAAATCACATGATCACATCAATAGATGTAGAAAAAGTGTTTGACAAAATTCAACACCAATTCATGATAAAAATTCTCATGATAAAACTAGGAATAGAGGGGACTTCCTGAAATTAATAAAAAATATCCAGAAAAATCTACAGCTAACATCATACATCATGGTGAGAAATTTGGAGCTTTCCTGCTAAGATCGGGAACAAAGTAAGGATGTCTCCTCTCTCCACTCCTTTTCAAAATTGTACTGGGATTGCTAACTAATGCAATGAGACCAGAAAAGGAAATAAAAGGCATACATACTGGGAAGGAAGAAATAAAACTGTCTTTGTTCACAGAAGACATGATTGTCTATATAGAAAATCCTAAATAATTGCCAAATTGAAAAGAAAGAAAGAAGGAAGGAAGGAAAGAAAGGAAGGAAGGAAGGAAAGAAAGAAAGAAAGAAAGAGAAAGAAAGACCTCCTGGAACTAATAAACAATTATAACAGCTAGCAGGATCAAAGGTTAATATACAGTCAATTGCATCCCTATATAGCAGCAAAGAACAAGTGGAACTTGACATTAGAAACACATTACCTTTTACAATACCACCAAAAAAAAAGAAAAGAAATACTTAAGTAAGAAAATATGTATAAGATCTATATGAGGAAAACTAAAAAACCTGTGATAAAAATATCAAAGAAGAAATTTAAAAATTGGAAAGATATTCCATTTTCATGAATAGGAACTGAATATTGTCAAGATGTCAGTTCTTCCCAACTCGATCTATAGATTTAATACAATCCCAATCAAAATCTCAGTAACATTTTGTAGCTATTGACAAAGTGATTCTAAAGTTTATACAGAAAAACAAAACCGAAAGTAACACGATATTGAAGGAGAACAAAGTCAGAGGATTGACACTATTTGCCTTCAAGATTTAAAAGCTACAGTAATCAAGAAAGTGTGGAATTGGCAAAAGCAGAGACAAATAGATTGATGGAACAGGATAAAGAGCCCAGAAACAGACCCAAATAAATATTGTCAATTGATGTTTGACAAAGGAGCTATAACAATACATTGGAGCAAAAACAGTCTTTTCAAAAACTGTTGCTTGAAAAGTAGACATTAACAAGCAAAAAATAAATCTGTACATAGACCTCACCCCTTCATAAAAAAAGAAAACCCAAATGGATCACAAACCTAAATGTAAATGCAAAACTATAAACCTCCTGGAAGACAACATAGGAGAAAATATAGATAACGTTGGGTATAGCAATGACTCTTTAGATACAGCACTAAAGTCAGGACCCATGAAGGCAATAATCGATAAGCTGGACGTTTCCTTAAAATTTAAGAAAATATTTTCTGTGAAAGACATTGTGAAGAGAATGATGAGACAAGCCACAGACTGGGAGAAAATATTTGCAAGATACATATCCAAAATATATAATAACTCTTAAACAGTAATAAAACAAATAACCCAACTAAAAAATAGACCAAAGACCATAACAGACACTTCACCAAAGAAGATATACAAACAATAAGTATATGAAAAGATGTTCCACATCATATGTCTTCAGAAAATGCAAGTTAAAACAACAATAAGATACCACTATACACCTGTTAGAATGGCCAAGATCTAGAACTCTGACAACACCAATTGTTGGTGAAAAATGGAGGAACAGAACTCTCATTCATTGCTGGTGGGAATGCAAAACGGTGCAGTCACTTTGGATGACAGTTTGCCGGTTTCTTACAAAACTAAACGTACTCTTACCATACCATCCAGCAATCATATTCCATGGTATTTACTCAAAGGAGCTGAAAAACATATCCACACAAAAACCTGCATATGGATGATTACAGTAGCTTTATTCATAATTGTCAAAACTTGGAAGGAACCAAGATGTCCTTCGGTAAATGAACGGATGAATAAACTGTTATTCCCAGACAGTGGAATACAACTCAGTGCTAAAAAAATATGAGCTGTCAAGTCATAAAAAGACATGGAGGAATCTTAAGTATATATAGTAAGTGAAAGAAGCCAATCTGAAAAGGTTACATACGATATGATTCAAGCTATACGACATTCTGGAAAAGGCAAAACTATGGAGACAATAAAAATATTAGTGGTTCCCAGGGGATGAAGGTATGGAGGAATAATTAGAGCACAGAGAATTTTTAGGGCAGCGATATTACTCTGTATGATAGTATAATGGTAGATACATGTCCAAATTTTTCTAAACTCATAGAATGATAAAAAAAGAGATAGAGTTTCTTGAGGTTGAATGTAGCACCTATATCTTCCACAAAAGGAAAACAAAGGACTGTTACTTTATTTTTGATGGTGAAATCTTAATATAGGTGTGTCTATATTTAATTTAAATATATATGTTTAACTATATATTAAATTTAAATTTATGCTAAGGAGTAAAAAAGAAACATCCTTCAAAATAAAAGACCAATATTCTTAAAATTGTCAAAGCCACAAAAGGAAAGGAAGACAAAGGAACTGTCCCAGCCTCTAGGAGACTAAGGAGAAATGCCACTAAATGCAGTGTGGAACCCTGGATTGGATCTTGGACCAGAAAAAGAATTGTAGTAGGGCAAGTTGAAAAATTCCTATCCAAATCCCAACAAGACTTTTTTTGTAGATATAGATAATATTATTCTAAACTTTTTATAGAAAGGAAAAGGGGATGAAATAACTAAATAATTTTGAAAAAGAAAAAAGGTAGGAGGAATCAGACTTAAAAATTTCAAGACTTGCTATATAACTAGAATAATCAAGACTACATGGTATTGACAAAATGATGGACACACAGATCAATAGTACAGAATAGAGGACTGAGAAGTAGACCCACACAAATATTTCCAACAGACTTTTGACAGAGTTGCAAAAGCAATTCAATGGAGAAAGGATAAATTTCTGAACAAGTGTTCTGGAGCAATAGAACATCCATAGGTTACAAATTGAACTTACACTTCATACCTAATACAAAAAATAACTCAAAATGAGTCACTGATTTAAATGTAAAATGTAAAACCATAAAACTTTTATTTAAAAAATGGATAAAATTTTCATGATCTAGTGCTAGGCAAAGAGTTCTTAGAATTAACATCAAAAGCATGATCCATAAGGGGAAAATTTGATAAATCAGACTTTATCAACATTAAACAAATTTTTCCCTGTGAAAAACCTTATTAAGATGGTGAAAAAGACAAGCCAGAGAGAGAGAGAAAATATTTGCAAACCATACATATGAGAAAAGACTAGTTTCTAAAATTCTCAAAAAAATACCCACAAAAAAGGTTCAATTAGAAAATGGGAAAAAGACATGAAGGGACATTCCACTGAAGAAGATGTACAGATGGCAAATAAGCACATGAAAAGACATTCAGCTTCGTTAGCCATTAGAGAAATACAAATTAAAATCACAATGAAGTATCACTAAACATCTATCAGAATGGATCAGATAAAAAATAATGGCAACATCAAATTCTGGCAAGGATGTACAGAAATTAGATCACTCATACATTGCTGATAAGATTGCAAAATGATACAGCCACTCTGAAAAATAGTCTGACAATTTCTTAATAAACTAAACATACAACTACCTTACAACCCAGTGATTATACCTCCGGGCATTTAGCCAAGAGAAGTGAAATCTGTGTTGACACAAAAACCTGTTCTCAAATGTGTATAACATCTTTATTCTTGATAGCCAAAAACTGGGCCAGTCTTTGATCCAACTGTAGAACTAAGAGGAATATGCACTCAGCACCTAAGTAAACAAATGTTGGGGCTAAGAACAATTACCCTCTCTGCAGTAAGCTCCAAGATGGGATAAGCCTCATATACAACAATCAGTAAATTAACAACAACCAAAAAAATGAAGAGTACAAAAAAAAAAAATTCCAGTAAAAGGAAAAGTGGAATTCGTGCTAAAGACGTAAGAGAAAAAACTCTGAATATGATTTCTTATTGGAGCCAGAACAAAGGAAGGGATGGGGAAGTTTTACTTCCTTACATCATTGAAAAACCTTGACTTCTGTGGGAAAACAGGTAGTCTTATGGACAAACTAAGATTTAAAAGCAATCAAGTGTATAAAAAATGAACTGGGGACTTCCCTGGCGGTCCAGTGGGGTACGGTTTCGGTCCCTAGTCAGGGAGCTAGGATCCCACATGCCTCGGGGCCAAAAAACCAAAACATGAAACAGAAGCAATACTGTAACAAATTCAATAAAGACTTAAAAATGGTTCACATCCAAAAAATCTTTAACAAAAAATGAGCTGGATCCTATAAGGAGTTAATACCAGAAAAGTAAATATGTAACAGTAAGCTGTGAATGCATCATTGGTGCTGATAATATAATTTATACTGAAGAAAATGTAATCACTGATACTTAAGACAACTTCAACTGTTTTCTCAGAATGCAAAAAAGAAAGGACAAAGCAATGAAAATGGTAAGATCCCAAATGGAGGACAAAACAAGTGAAAGTAACAGAGACCAACAAAAATCGTAGATTCAATATAAAATTATAGGTGTCATTTAGGAAGAAACTAGGACATTGTAACAGAAGCAATAACACAAAATTAGATAAAATACACCAAGAAAAATAACCCCCCCAAATTCCAATTCTGTTATATACAAAATACTGAACATGTACCAGACCAAATTGAGGAAAATAGATGCATCCCCAAATATATACTAGCAGAATATTTGAATAAGATGGCTTTGTTTTAAAAATCTCTCAGGAGCTTCCAGGCAGAAATTATAGGTTTCTAAAACAGAACCAACTTCACTAGAAGACAAGACTGCAACAGCTGCAGAATTTTGAAGAAAAAAGGTTGTGTCGGAAGAATTTTATACATAGCCAAATTTCTTTTTATATGTGAAGGCAACAGAAAAATAGTCTTAGATATGTCAGGGTTTACCTTGAAAAAAATTTCTTCAAGACATACTCCACAGACAAAGAAATAAATTAAAAAAATATGAAAACCCAAGAGAAAGAACCTGTTGCAATGGGAAGACTGGGTGCCTGTCCTGTGAGAAAGCCAAGAGGCCCACACTTGACTCATCAGAAAAGTCTGTAGGAGAAAATCACCCCAAAATCCACAACCTATTTCACTAAAAAATGGTGAGGATACATCAACCACGGCCTAGGGATAGGGCTGCAACATAGATAATTTTATTGCAAATTATTATTTTTCATTATTATATCTCATCATTTTGTTGAGCAAAACAATAGTCCTTAAATAAAAACCCTCCCTCAGATTCAGAGGTTAATTAAATGTAACTATAAAAATGTCAAAAGCAAAATCTAGTCCTGTACACTGGAATGAAATTTAACAAAATGTTAATTTAGTTATATATATATGTTTTTTTGTTTGTTTTTGCGCTATGCGGGCCCCTCACTGCTGCGGCCTCTCCCATTGCGGAGCACAGGCTCCGGTTGCGCAGGCCCAGCGGCCACGGCTCACGGCTCCGCGGCACGTGGGATGCTCCCGGACCGGGGCACGAACCCGTGTACCCCGCATCAGCAGGCGGACTCCCAACCACTGCGCCACCAGGGAAGCCCTAATTTAGTTATATTTAAGCAACAGAAATAAAAATGCATAACAGTTTTCTGAATATTGCATATCTATTAGACTATATAGAAAAATCGAGAAATATAGATAAGCATACAAAAAGAAATTATAATCTAACAAGAACTTCAACCTCCAAAGATCATCAGTTTCAACTTGGAAATATTCTTCCAGATGTTTGCCTGTGTGTATAAATACTCAAAAATAAATATTTTAAATAGTATAAATATATATGTATAAAACTTACATTTGTCCCTTAACAATGTAAACAACTTTATATATCAATTCATATTCTTCTATAATATCAACTTTGTAATAGAATATTATTAAATTGTGTCTCTATAACATAATTGCTTAGCTTAAACCTACGTTTTTCCCCAATTTACACCATATAAATAATATAGCAATAATAAATAACTTTGCTACACAGTACTTATCTCTGAAATAGACCCTAATATACAGTGATGAGAACTTCATATACCGTAAAGAAAGGTCATCATAAATCACTGAGGAAGTGATTATATTTTACAAATGTGTGAAAAAAATAGCTATGGGGGGGAGGATCCCGAAGATTATCAATCAATTCTATAGATCAAACATATTTCAATATTTCAGACACTTTTAATAATTAGAAATAGGATGACAGATAGGTAGGTAAAGAGATAGAAAGAAATCAGCAGGCATTACAGCCAAATATTTATGTACTCTCTGGATAAGAAATGTATTTTCGCACATGTAAAAACTGGTAAGTGTCACAAAAATGTACTCATTAATTTGACATAAATTTTAAAAAATCTGATGGCTTAAATTTTTAACAAAAAATTAAAAGGAAACAGTAAGTACAGTACCATTTATGGCATCTGATTAATTGTCCTCATGTATAAAGGACATTTAAAAATCCGTAAAAATATAAAAGTTTTCAGGTTTCCACAGAATAATAGTGGCTGCTTAAATTTTGATATTTTTATCACATTCTTAAAAAAAGAAACCAAGATTGAGACCAAACAAAATCATGCAGTGTCCACTTCTACAGCATGACTAGGAGACGGAGAGCAACCACACATTCCAGTTAACATGTAAGTCGGGAAATCTGCAAACAGCACAGGCTGCTTCAGAGTCCACATCTGAGTGCCCAGAGATTGCACCGAAGAGTAAAGAAGACATTACACATATCAACTAGGAATCTCCAAGAAGGAGGTGGTCACATCACAAATAGGTGTGAGATCTGGTGGCCCTGGGCTCAGGCAAAGGGGCAATTGTAATGAAGGACCTTGGAAAATCCATGGGAATAGGTGGAGCAAACAAGGAGAAATGTTGGCAATTACTGAATCTAGGTAATGGGTATATAACTGATCGTTGTCTTTTCTTTGAGCTTTTCTCTGTTTGAAATTTTTCATAATAAAAAGTTGGGGGGAAAATCACTAAGAAAACCAATACCAAAAATTCTGAGAAGTAATTAATAAAAATAGAAATAAGGTCATTTGAAATAATTTTTCAATCTCTATATGAATCCAAAAAATGTGAGTTAGAGGGAGTGGCCAAGATTGTGGAGTAGTAAGACCCTGAGCTCACCTCCTCCCATGGGCACACCAAAATTACAACTGTTTACAGAGCCGCTATCGATGAGAACATCATGAAGACTAGTAGAAAGGATTTCCTACAACTAAAGATATGAAGAAGGAACCACAACAAGACAAGTAGGAGGGGTAGAGATGTGGCAGTCAAGATCCACACCCCCAGATATTCGACCCACAAATGGGAAAATAATCACGATTGCAGAGGTTCTTCCCAAGGAATGAGGGGTCTAAGCCTCACATCAAAATCTCCAGCCTGGGGGTCCTGCACCAGGAAGAAGAACCCCCAGAACATATGGCTTTGAAGACCAGTGGAGCTTGGGTATGGGATCGCTGGAGCACTGTAGGAAACAGAGACTACTGTAGTAGAGTCATTTTCACAATGTTGATTCTTCCAATCCAAGAAAATGGTATATCTCTCCATCTATTTGTATCATCTTTAATTTCTTTCATCAGTGTCTTATAATTTTCTGCATACAGGTCTTTTGTCTCCTTAGGTAGGTTTATTCCTAGATATTTTGAGACTACACTCTTAAAGGATGAACGCAGAATTTTATATTTTTCATTTGTTTTGTTGTATAGATTCCACATATAAGAGAAATCATATGGTATTTGTCTTTTTTACTTGTCTAATTTACTAACTCTAGTCCTCAAAAAAAAATCCTTGCTCTGGGAGAAGAAATAGTTAAACAAATGTGCTACCTTTTGGTCCCAACCTGGGGTAGGTACACAATGGAAGTACCCTGGGTAAGAGGTCCTGTGTGGTGGGGCAGGCAGGCCTGGAGGAGAGGATGCTTCCAGGGACATGGGCTCTGTCTCCCAGTACCCCATTGGAAAGCTGACAAAGAAGAACTTCAAATCCAAATGAATTTTGCCACCTAAGGCAAATATACAGCTCATCTTCCTACGTCTTCCTCCTCCTCGTCTTCAAAAACCTATTTTGCATGGCTCCTTTGTTCCCAGAAGCACCCTAATGCTGGCAAAGGCTAACAAGAAACATGAGTTCTTGGGCAAAAATAATGACTCTGGGTCCACTGTTGGTGAGTTGTTGGTTGCTGATAAAGGATATTTATGCTGTGAATCTTATTTTGACACTGTTTTGGCAACTACTATCCATATTAGCTGTGGTTCTGAGACGATCGATTCCTTTACATCCCTTAACTGAGAGTTAACTTTAAACACCAAAACATTTGACTTTTAACCATTTGGGACTGGACTCTTCCCAAAGTGGAAGTCGAGCTAACTGCATTATTTTCTCCCTTAAGCCAAGTTTCCTGAGCGTAGCTTTCCATTTTCCTGATGTCTTGACTCTCAGTGCTTATTCAGATATATGTCTCTATATTCCATAGCTGTAAGCTGTTCTCATGTTCGAGTTCCTGATTTTTGTCGATTTTCTTCCTCCCTGTGCTCAGGTTATCAGCGAATATGCCTCACCATCAGTGCGCCTGCCTCTAAAGGCAATTTCCCTATCTCTACCAGCCTTTCAGACATCAAAGAATCAGAGCAAGTGAAGACCCTAGATATCCTCTCGTCCTGTGTCCCACTTTCCTCCCACTTAAAGGGGGTGATTAAAAATAGCTTTTGTCCCGAATGTCCAAGAGCATTTGAATCCTGTCTTTGGTGAGTCACTGCCCTTGAGGTCCCCTGAGTAATAGACGGAAATCAAGTCCTGTTCCTTTTATTGCTATCCGTTGCAACTTTAGTTCAAAGAAATAGCCTTTTCCTGACTAACAGTATGGGCATGCATGGGAGGGAAGCTGTCTCATTAAGCCATGCTCACCCCTGCTCCTCCAAAAGTAGGAGGAAAGCCGGGCCCTATTTCTAGTGGATTGACTCATCGAGCATCAGAAGGTCATGAGTAGCTAATTGTTTCTTTTCTCTCCTACACCTGGATGGCCTGAGTAGGAGCCTTAACCTGGTACCCACTACCTTAGAATACCCCCAGGGCCGTTTCCTTCCTGAGCTCTCTTCTCTGACGTTCCAACCTTGTCATGTACTTCTGCCATGCTGAAGTGCAGGCAAGTTCAGTACTTTCCCTTGCTGTCTATCTCTCTCTACATCCATCTCCTCTAGAACTTTGTTGGGAGTGAAGGAGCATCAGGTTGTGTTGAATCAGGTAAGATACTGTTTTCAAATGGGGAAATGGAAGACTGCATTGAATCTCTAGTCTAAGCCACATAGTCCCGCCTCACCTACCAGAATTTAGCATCAGTGTTTAGGTTTCGAAGTATAAATAAAAGAGGTTTACTCAACTTTCCTTTGCCTAGTTCCTTGTGCTTGTAAATGCCACGTGGGTGTTTCTGGGTATCTTTTCAATGGTAAGATTTTGGCACCTTCTAATAGTTCTGCTAGCCTACCATCACGTCACACATCAAGTATGGTTGTTTAAAATCCAAACAAGAGGTAGTTTTAGCGGGTCCAGTGGGTATATTGAGTAGCTACATGGAGGAAAGCTACAGTTTCCTGCCTGGGAAATGTCCCTAGTGTTTAGAACTAGAACTCCAAGAACCTCTGAGACCTGCAGGACAACCTCCTATGTGCAGCTGACAGGATCCAGTATTAACAGATAGAAAGTTTATATTGAGAGTGAGGACAGTCTTTTCAAGATCTTTAAATTCCACGGACAACAAATTTCTATAAGAGAAAGACATTCTCACAATAAAATGATCAGAAGTTTAGCGTATGAAATTTTTGGCCTTTAGGTTTTTGTTGCGAAATTTACTGCCCTACATAGAGTTCTCCTTTCTTTTCAGGTCCAGAAAGGAGCCCATTAGGCTTGTCCCCAGCCTCCCTAGGTCAGCCACATCCTGGGCTGGCAAGTTTGTTCTCTGGCAAAAATTAGAAATAATGATAATGTCCATTGTATATACTGCTACTACCCAAGACGGTTTGAACCCACTTTTAAGAGGGAGCTTGCACTATGTATCAAAAGTCCTAAAATGTGCAAACTCTTTGAGCCAATAATTGCACAGGTAAGGGTTTGGTGTTAATTTTAAGAAAAAATATAGGTGTATTTTCAGATGTATTTATAAGCATTTCCCACATAGCATTATTTATAAGACTGAAGAATAGAACAACCTAAATTTTCATCAGTAAGTAAATAGTGAAATAATGGTGAATCCATAAAATGAAATATTATAATCTATTTTAAATGACTGTCTAGAAGATTATTTATATAAACACTAAAAATATTCAAGATAGTTTGTCAGATGAAAAGGTTGGTTACAAAACAATATATAGTGTGATCCATACGCTCTCATATTTTTTTATATATACAGAAAAAAAAAAACATGGAAGAACATTCACCAGTGTTAATAGAATTTATCTCCCGAAGATATTTTAAAAATTTTCTGTTTGCTTATCTGGAAATTCCACAGGTGCTATCATGAATGTGTACTGCATCAAAAACAAGAAAAAAAATTCATTTAGTTGTTTTTGTCTTAAAAAAAATTAAAAACAACATTGATAAGCTTCATTGGGACCTACCACGAATATACTGCCAGCAGACAGTAAAGGGGTTGTGGTGAGGGCCGTGGGAAAGCTCTTTTAAAGACACTCTTATTTCTCGTCAAACTGCCATCAGTTTCCCCTTCCTTCCTTCTTTGAGACTGCCTGGGGAGTTCTACAGAATCTAAATTGGTTCTGAGATCAGGATGTTTGTACAAGTGAGAGTGACCTCTAGGGGAGAGATGATGTTGGTGGAGAAAGAAACAAAAGCACAAAGCAAAAGAACATTCAGTGCCAAATGCCAGAGCGTCTAATAATGACTACATTTACAATGCTACCAAAGCTCAAAAACATGTAATGGTAACTACCTGAGAGACATGTTGATGAGATAAGTCAGACATAGATGATTCATGGATAAGTAGAATTATCTAACAGTTTATAAGGCTTAATGACTTTAGAAGGCAGTTCACACAGTGCTGGGGCCCCGTCTCACGCCCTCTCCACGTGTGAAGCAGGGACGTGCGGCAAGCTCACACACTGATTCTGCTGGTGATACATTCTCAAGTCCTCAAATTGTTGTGATCATGCTTAGAAGTGGTAGTAACTCCTGACACTACAAATCCGCCCCCGGGGGACAGATGTTCCCCATGCACACAAGCAACCTAATTTGAGGATTGAGGAGGAACACTGAGAATCACACTTCCCAGACGTCAATCTTTAAAACAACCAGACAATCCCTGCCCTCACCAATCTCCACCCCAGGCTGGGAAGAAGCAGCAAATGGGCCCTGCTCCATGCTAAGCACCTGTGTTCATAACCAGGCCAGTCAGAATAGCCTCTGAGGGACAGCAGATTTTGGTTTAGTCTCCTGAGAAATAAAGAGGAAAGAGAACTGTCTCTGTACTGGAAATCTATGCAGAAGTTATTTTTCTCCCAATTCATGTTTGTAGCCAAGGCAAAGGTAAAGTAAATGGGGAAATACAGGGTTTGAATAGAACCCAAGAATCCAAAACTTTTGGGTGATAGGGATTGGAACAAAGATGCTTCTGTTGAAGGGATTTAGACACTATATCTCACTCCCAAACATGCAGACACACATCACATATCTGTTTGCATTTATTGATTTTTTTAGGGCCTGAGAAAGGTACCCAGGGGGAGCTAAGAAAAAAGGCAAGGAACCCTATGAACATTGAAGCTCAGGCTATAGAGAAATACACGAGAGATAGGAAGGGGAGTAGGGAATGGGGAGATGGCAAGTCCTAACAGAAGCTAGGAGGGGAAATGGGCAGACAGCAGTCCTGGAAACAACACACCATAAGTAAAGGGGAAATTTACCCACTGAGTCATAGGCAGCACAACTGTCTGAGCAGTCTGGGAGGAGGATTTGAAAATAGCCTGTGGCCAGGCATGTGCTAGAACTCATCCAGTGCCAGCTTCCCTGGCTGCATTAGCAACCCCAGGGTACCTGGCTCTGTGTAGGTGAATAAAAAGTATGGTAATGCTGGACACTTGGGGAGCTTCATGAAGGGACACATCTTGTGTAAGAATAAAAATAGGGAGGAAACTTTGTCCTTTTCATTTGGAAAGGGAGGGTCATTCT
This sequence comes from Neophocaena asiaeorientalis asiaeorientalis, assembly GCF_003031525.2. Classification (NCBI taxonomy): domain Eukaryota; kingdom Metazoa; phylum Chordata; class Mammalia; order Artiodactyla; family Phocoenidae; genus Neophocaena; species Neophocaena asiaeorientalis. The sequence goes on along the minus strand of NW_020173727.1, from coordinate 879,769 downwards.
TTCATAGCACCGTAAGGATCAAAATAACAGTAATGAATTTCCTTAATAACGTGTGCCAAGATATGGCTGCAGGAGGTGAGCCGAAGTGAACTGGCATCAAGCCCAGAGACAGTGACCAAAGCAATAGCCACTCCTACAAAATCCTGCTTAGAGAGATAGCCCCCCCAAGCTCCTGGCAGAAAGAGGTGAGCAACAGACATGGACAAGCAAGCCTGAGGATTCTTAAAATATCTGGGATGGAAAATCTGGAAACAATTGCAACATGAATGGGTGATTAGAGGGATTAAGGGCATCCTATCTGAGGTTATGAATACATTATGTCACTTAAACCCAGGGTGGTGAAACAAGACATACACCAGTTATGCTAGAGAGATCATCTCAATTCTTGTCCCCAGTTGATGGGGCATGTTCCTAGAGTTAAAAATGATCCCCGCTGTGTCCTCATTATTTTCTTCAGATTATAATTGTAAAAACACTGAATGAGTGGTAACAATGAAAAGAATGGAGAAAATCGGAGCAGTTTATGGTAAGAATTGTATGGGATTAAATATGGTCATAAATTCTTTGGCGCTGCTCCCACCAAATGGTGGGGTTTATTTAGCTTCTCCTGGAAGGGAGTCAACCTGTGAGTTCTTGTGTAAGAATAAAACTGCACAGCTGACCTAATGCTATGACAGTCTGGACCTCTCCTCGAACAAAGGCTAGCAACTGCCTCCTAAATCTTTGAGAGTCTTGAACGGCTGTGTAAGAAATCCAACTACCCTACTGGAGATATCTCGTGGAGGGCCCTGAAACTATATGGAGAGGGAGAGAGGCAGAGGTGAGCTCAGCTTTCAAGCCATTCCCATCAGGACACTGGTTATAAGAATGAAGTGTCTTGTCTCCTCCTGACCAGACCAGCCGTCAGCTGAATTTCACTGAATCATTCCAGTCTGTGCCGCGTGAAACAGAATTCGTGGGAATTCTTGACCCACGAAATTGTGAACTATAGTAAAAAAGGATGTTATTTTAAACCACTAAGTTTTGGGGTTTGTTAAATAGCAGTAGATAATTAGAACAATAGTATAGGTTTCAAATTCTACATAGTTTTTCCCAAGACCCTCTTCTTGCCCCCCAGCCTACTGGGTTTGCGTGTGTGTGTGTGTGTGTGTGTGTGTGTGTGTGTGTATGTGTGTGTTCATTGTGTAGATTCCCCCAAGAGAATATAGGCTTTGTTTCCTGGAGAATGCTATAGATATGTCACCAGGAAGCACAGGAGGAACTCCATCAGTGGTAGAGAAAGCAAGCCCCTTAGTAGGGTTGCTTTATTCTCCTTCTCCCCTTAGATGATTCCCTGAGATGTGCTTCAGTCTGCTCTCACCATTTTTTTTTTTTTTTAGTTTTTATTAAATTAAATTAACAATGTTATGTTAGTTTCAGGTGTACAGAAAAGAATTTGAAAAAGAATAGATGCATGTATATGTATAACTGAATCACTTTGCTGTATACCTGAAACTCACACAACATTGCTCTCACCATTTTCATACAGGATGACCCTATCTTGGTTTCTCACTGAGAAGCCCCTCAGTTCGTAGTTCAGAGAATTGCCTTAACCAGTTAAAGGAGATAATCCTATGTAATGAGACTGAATAGCTGAGTTCAATAAGCCCCAAACTTCCATATTATTTCCTATGCTTATTATGGCACTTTTTGTTGTGTTGAAAATAACTAACACCTATGTAGGTCACTTTCTGAGTTATAAAATGGAAATAATATCTACCTTCCAAGTACATCAGAGTTATTGTGGGATTAATTTATTTTATTTTGCCTCTCATGGCTTATTTATAAATTTTTATTGGAGTATAGTTGCCTTACAGTGTTGTGTTACTTTCTGCTGTACAGCAAAGTGAATCAGTTATACATATATCCCCTCTTTTTTGGATTTCCTTCCCATTTAGGTCACCACAGGCCATTGCGTAGTTCCCTGTGCTATACAGTAGGTTCTCGTTAGTTATCTGTTTTATACATAGTAGTGTATATATGTCAATCCCGATCTCCCAATTCATCCCACCCCTCCCTTTCCCACCTTGGCATCCATAAGTTTGTTCTCTACATCTGTGTCTCTATTTCTGCTTTGTAAATAAGTTCATCTGTACCATTTTTCTAGATTCCACATGTAAGTGATATTATATGATATTTGTTTTTCTCTTTTTGACTTCACTCTGTATGACAGTCTCTAGGTCTATCCACGTCTCTGCAAATGGCACTATCTAATTCCTTTTTATGGCTGAGTAATATTCCATTGTATATTTGTACCACATCTTCTTTATTCCTCTGTTGATGGACTTTTAGGTTGCTTCCATGTCCTGGCTATTGTAAATAGTGCTGCAGTGAACATTGGGGTGCATAAAAATATGGTATTCTTCACGAATTTGTGTGTCATTCTTGCACAGGGGCCATGCTAATCTTCTCTGTATCATTCCAATTTTAGTATATATGCTGCTGAAGCAAGCACTATTGTGAGATATAAATGAGATGATGTGGGTGGAAGTTCTTTGTAAACTTTAAAATGTTGTACCCTTACAAATTTATCATTACTATTAAGGAATTAGTAAATTACAGATAGTGTTGGAACATGTGGGCTTAGCATTTTGTGATCTTAGGCAATTCATTTAACATCTCAGCCATTTTCTCATCCCTAAAATAAAAAGTGTTTACTACATAATATCTGAGGTTGAGAACCTGTGTTGGCACAGGCAAATTAGTGCATAATGTTCAAAGACAAATGTGGTTCCATCCTTGCTGACCAGGAATTTATAAGGCAGTTGTTAAGATAACTCATGCTAAAACGATAATAATAATTCAAGTTAAACTTTTTTATTGAACTATAGTTGATTTACAGTATTGTATAAGTTTCAGGTGTACAGCAAAGTCAGTCAGTTTCATACAAATATATTATATATATATATTCTTTTCCAGATTCTTTTCCTTTATAGGTCATTATAAGATATTGAATACAGTGTCCTATGCTATACCAAGTTAACGTTTTAAACACAAGTTCTCTGGGACCAAAATGTCCCCAACAGGTAATTTTCCAGATACTAGTATAATGTGCTGGTATCTTCTATTTATTCCTCCAGACCCAATCTCTGCCCTTGTTGGCTGACCTATATGGAGTACATCAATGTGCTCTCTTGTTTCAGGGCTTCTGATTGGTTTATCAATCAGAACCAGTTTATCAATCAGAACCAGATAAACCAGTCAAGAGGTTTATCAAGAGATGGGGAGAGAGAGAAAAAAGAGGTCAGGGTATTTATTCAACCTGCTTTCTCCCTATGGGTTCATCTGAAGATATCTCTTCCTTGACCCAAGGACACATTGTCTTTCAAGACTGCACTCTCCACATGACTATCCTTCCAAGTTCTGTAAACTACTCTCTCTCTCCTTGACCCTTTCGCCTGGGGATGAAAGCAGCACAGCTTTAATTAACCCTGGAATACTTAACAATCCCTTGTAGGGTAGGCAGCCTCCAATATGGCCCCCTGTAGTCCTACTTCCTGGTCCTCACAACCTTATATAATCCCCTCCTCTTGAATGTGGGCTAGACTTATTGATTCACTTCTCTGTGATTGACTTCTTCCCTTTCTGACTGAGAATTTCTTTATTTAGGGAGATTCAAGTCCACAACCCATTATCCACAATTCTGAAATCCTCAAAGCTCTGAAAGCCAAAAGTGGTAAATTGAGGGCAAATCTGACCTGAAATAACATGAAGCTATTTATAATCTTTATTTATGCTTCTTAGTGTGAGGTTCATAGTTTCACTGCACAAATACTGATGATTTCCACGACATGTTACACTGAGGGTATTATATTTAGAACATATGGTATATGCATTGTATTACAACAAACTATGTGAGTTCCAAAGCAAATCTGGCCCCAAGGGTTTCAGATTTATTATAACCCAATATTCAAGCTTGGAGACTGTTCTCTTTAAGATGACTTGCACTTCTCTGCCTTGATCCTTTATGTGTTGGTTTTAAGGCTTAAGTCTCAGAGAATCATTTTATTTACCTTGATTGCCAGTTGTGGGGAACTCTTCCCTGTAAACTCCATAATTGACAATTGTGGGTGAATAGTAGATCTGAGTAAAAGGGGAGGTGGGTGTTAGTATGGAGAAGGAGGGGGAGGAAAGTCTTCATAGGGGTCGGTGAGTTTTCAAGGATAAAGAAAACTCTTTCCTTAAGGTGACACTAGGGTTCCAGACAAAAATAACTGCACAGAGGTGTGAGGCAACCCAGGGTGCATAGACTGCTGAAAACAGCTGACTTATCATAGGGGTTGGGATGAAATGGGATGAGGGCTGTATAGGAGCTGACCCTGGGAGAGTAATACAGGGGAGTCAAGGGTTTCTCACAGCAGAGAGAATTATAATATAAAAGCCATGCAGCCAACAGTGCAAAGAGAATAGATTGGAGGGAGGGGAGGAAGAGGCAGGGGCCCAGGAAAGACTTTTGCACAGATCTAGGAGACAGTCTCAGAACTAACCAGTGGGGTGGAAAATGGAAGAAGAGAGAGTCAAGAAAGTTTAGAACAGAGATTCAGAAGGCCTTGGCAGAAGTTGGATATGAAAGGGAACGGGAGGAGTTAAATCTAAGTAGTTGATTATTGCTGGTAGAGCAAAATTCACTAGGCAGAAAGTTAAGTTTTAACATTCTTAACAGCTGATTACTTCTAATTTGAAATAAGATTCTAATTTTACCAAGGTGGAGAGGGCCATGACCAACACACTGTAGTAGGCAGTACATGGACCTGGAGGTCAGCTGATCTCAGTTCTTTATTGTAACCTGAAGCAAAACATTTTCCCTCTCTAAATCTTAGTCTCTTTATCTGAAGAGCCTGGACAGTATCACCAGCTTGACAGGATTTGTGGCATGGTGCATACAGTAAGGAAACAAAGTTGTGTATGTGAAAATTTCTGCCACTTCCAAAGTGTGCAAATGAATACTAGTTACATCTGAATGAGGATACTTGGATCAGAGAGGTTAAGGGTCTCCCCAACATTGCAGAGCATTGATGGTCCTAGGACCTGAGACTCTGATGCAGGGTCTCTGCTCTGATCCCAAAACCTCTGGAAAATAAGCAACATGTGGACTTAGCCTGGTATATAGCAGAGGATAGAGACAATATGGAGAGCCTTGTCTTCACCATTCTGTTTTCCCTCACATAATTTACCTTTAGTAGAAGATCAATTCTTTGCCTTGTGTTTTTTATTGTCAACATGAATAATAAGTACAGAATCGACCACCAGCCTTTAAATGTCAAGGAGGTTAGGCAGAGGGACATACCACAATTAAAAGCCTACTTAACGGGATAAACAAATACAATTCCCTTGAGGGTGTTTTGTCTCACTTGCCTTAGGTAGTTAACTTGCTACAGACATTGAGAGGCAATTACTTGAGTCAATAAATGATTCCCACTCCAGATTGTGGATGGCTATGCATAGGATTTATTTTTAAGTCGGCCAGAAAATCCTAATTTATTTTCTAATTGATATCAGCTGTTTCATCTGCCCTGTCAAACTCATGGCTCTGAAATATCAAGGGCATTTTTCTATCACTGCCCAGGCTCAAAAATGGCTGATACCAAGTCACTGCTGATGACCTCACATGGTCATTGACCAGCTAGCTATGATAGGCCAGCTGTGTATTTGGTGAGCTGGTGTTCATTTGTTCACACCCAGAGGAAAAAGCAATTTGATGATGTGCATTGCTGGACAGGCAGGGGTTACAACTCTGCTTTGGCTTCTTTTTATCTTTATAATCTTTTGAGGATTGCTAACTTCTGGAATGTTAGAAGTCTTTGGAAATGGAAGTGATGACACATTTCTTATAAAGAAGTTGGCAAACTGGTACATAGTAGGTGCTCAATTAATATGATATTTTGTCCTTCAGACAGAGTGTGAGTGTTTCAGTTGTAAGAGCTTTACAACTTTCATGCATTTCCAGTTCCCTTCTAGGTCTTCTTCTCACCTTCAAGGACTAGGGTTGGACTATTGCTCTTTCTCTATAGGAATAAGACTTAGCCTGGACTTGGCTCCCACATTGCCCTTTATATCTAATAGTGAACTGGAACCATTAAGCATTAATTCTAAAACCCCATATAATCCTCCTTGAATCATATTCTTTGTACCAAAGAATCAATTTGGCTGAATTTTTACTGAGGCCACTTAGACAAAACTTCTATTGATTTATTTTATTTTGTTTTATATCTAAAACTGGTTTATACATTTGGTTCATATATACTTGGTTTATACTTGTGGAGTAAAGCTAGGTAGCAGAGTCACTAGGCTGTGAGTTCTTTAAGTTAGAGACTTCTATCTAGCTTTATACATCTGGTCTTCACACAGGACTTAGAACAAGGTACAGAGAATGTTTCTGATTTGTCTTGTTTGAAGGTTTTCCTACCCTCTGGCCACATGGCTACAAGTGTGATCTTCAAGTCCACTCATCCAGAGTCACTTAACTCATGTTTTGCTTTTAACATTTCTTGGGTTTTTACTTTAAAGGCTCTGTTCCATTCAATAACACCCTAGTGTGACTCAGAAACTCTCAAATGACAAATGCTCTCTAAAATATATTAAAAGTTTATCTCTGGATAAAACTTAGGATAAGCAAAGTGCTTTAAAAACAAACCAAAGACATGCAATTTAAAGTGTTTGTTCAGTTTAAAAATACATTGGAGGTTGCTTATTGGTAGGAAATGACCCAAGAAAAGATAGGCCAAATAATTCCACCTCTCTCTTCTTCTGTCCCCTTCTATACAGTTTTGATATGCATGTATAAAAATAATAATGATAGCTAACATTTATTAGCTATGAATGGCTAAGATATTAGGAGCTCCTGCTATGTACCAGGCCACAACCTAAAGGTTTTTCATGTTTAACTATTTGTTTCTATAATAGTCTCATGGGGCAGGTGCTGTCATTGTCTCCATTTTATAATTGAGGAAATTGGTGCACAGAAGGTTTAAATAACTTGTCCAAGGTCACACAACTGGTATGTTGTACAGACAGGATTTAAACAGAAGTAGTCAGATTCTAAGTTTAAACAGCAGAAATAGTCAACATCAAATGTATTATCCAAAGGATACAAGAAGCTAACATCCACTGGAAAGGCACACGTGTCATGAACTTCCAATAAGAAGCGTAGCCATACATTTCAATGTCAAATAATTCCTTTCAAATGAGGCCAAAACAAGAGCAACCATATATCTTAGGCAACGCTAAGCTTAGACAAGAAAAATATTGAAAATCTTTATTGTCATGATCATTATTAAATATTATATAAGCATTTAAAATGTTCATAAGTATTTATTTGAATTATATACTTATAAATTGTATGTGTACATGCACATGTGTGCATGTGTGTATCATATGTACCTATACTTACAGGGCTATATAGTGAGAGATAGATATATTATATGGATATATAGCACATGTCTCAGACATCTGTATATTCATCGTATATGCTATAGATATATAAGTAATATAACTCAACCTAATTTAAGTATGTTATTAAAGGGTTATGTTGCAAACACCTCTTGTTCATCTCTTCCAGTACTCTTGGCCATACCTCTCATTGTAATTACCTCTACAGGGGCAAGTTCTATAGTCTTCCAGAAATTTCTGGCAGGTGCAGCCTAATATTTTCCTGTTTTAGACCCCTCTCACTTCCTATCTTTGGGCATCTCTGGAACAGTTAGCACTCACAAATGAAATCTGGGGAAGCAGACATTCTGTACAACAATGCTGACCCATGAGACTGGCAGCTAACAGAAAACTGCTTCTCCCTTTCTTCCCCAGACTGATGATTCTGAGATACATTTCATAAAGTTTCCCAAAGGCTCATGCACAGTATGAAGTGACCAGCCACCCACTGGGTGGCCAACTTACGGTGCAGTTGGATTTCCCTCCTTTCCTGCTTCATTCCCCTATCCCTTGCTTCTCCTTTTTGCAATCACATTCTCGAATTAACCACTCATCATAAACCTTCACCTCAGATTTTGCTTTGGGGGCTCCCAGGCTAAGACGAGCACTATTTAAGTTATATTTTATCTATTTAATTATTTATTATATTGCTAAGATATAGTAAAAATTAGAACTTCAACAAGTAATGCTGTAGGTTTCATTGCCTGTCAAGGGTCATCATTTCAGTTTATAGATTTTAAAAATAAGAACTTTCTGTGGTAACAGGTTGCAGGCTGCGAAACATTATTTCAAGCCAGCAATGGTCTGGTGATCAGAGTCTATGAAATAGTGATTTATGTCACATGTATCTGGAAAACAAATTGAAGTCATTCTCCAAGCCAGATCCCTGTTTCAAGAAATATTATATGGTATCATATACAAGTCCTGGTGGGAACATTATGACTTTTAAAGGGCATGCATTTTATTAAATGTATAACATAGCTATGTAAAATATTAGTGAGGGTGTTGTTGGGCTCATTCGAAATGAAAACAAATGAGGAGGAGGATGGATGAGTGTGGGATGATATATTGTGATTCCACTGTCATGTGGCAGTTTCTTTTGCTGAATCAAGTTTAAAATCAGAATACTTCTCTGCCTAGCAAGCAAACTTTGCCATTTCTTAGTGACTATTAATAATTTGGGGAGTGGAGAAGGAAGAGAGCAGGCCAAAATGTCATAGTGGGCATATTGGTCATTGATTGTTTAGGATCCTCTAGGGCAGGGTTTTTCAACCTCAGCACTATTGCTGTCTCTCTGCTGCATAATTTTTGTTGCAAGGAGCTGTCCTGTGCATTATTGGATGTTTAGCAGCATCTCTGGCCTTGGCCCACTAGATTCCAGTAGTATCACCCCCATCCAAGCCGTGACAACAAAAAATGTCTACAGACATTGCTAAATGTTCCCTGTGGAACAAAATCTTTCCCAGTTGAGAAACACTGCTTTAGGACAATGCAGATGCTGATTGACTGGTGTGTTGGGAGGTCCTCCACACAGAACAGAGGGGTTCAAGGTCTTAGAATGAGGTTCTTCTGAGAAGATCTGGGACAGTGAAACAGTCAAATTAAAGCAAGGTTTACTAATACTCCACACATGTGCAGTAGGTAAAGATAAGTAGCCTAAAACTTTTCTCGGACTTTGGTGGTACATAAGAGTCACCTAGAGAGCTTGCTTAAAACAGATGCCTGAATCCCACCCTCAGCAAGTCTGATTCAGTAATTCTGATGTCCTGATGAACCTGATTCAATAAGCCCAATGCTTTGCATTTCTCATGATCTCCTAGATGATGCCGATGCTGTGGGTTTGTGAACCACCCTTTAAGTAGCCTTGGGCTCAAAGTCAAAAGACCCTGACTTCGGGCAATTCACTTAAACCCTATTATTTTCCATTTTAAGTAGAATGGGATACTTACGTAGATAAAAGATAAATAAGCGATAAAGGAAAGAGGGGACAGGATAGAAATACATAAAGGATGTTTACTGCCTTGTTCACCACCACTGTCACACAGCTGCACTCAAAATGTATCCTTTAAGTGAATTAGTAATATATAACTCTGAGATGAAAAAGAAGATAGCATGAATCACAAACACTGTTTGGAAATTGCAGCAGTGTTTAATTTTTGCTGATTATTAATGCATGTTTTATCTATTAATAATAAATACTTTGCTTTATGAATTTATTTGTGTTGTTCTTCCTGCACATTTCATTAATCCTTGGGGACCATGAGAAGCAACGTATTGTCCAAAGGCAAGACAAAAAGAAAAAGAAAAACGTATGTTGAGACTTGAATTGCCATTACAAATTGAGTAAATCAAGTATTCTCTTGTCTCACTTCCTACCCATGTGGCACTGTTCATCCATGTGTACCGCCTGGCTTCTAGGCCATTTCATGTACCTATGGATACACCAATGAAGTGGGTCATGAGCTTACAGGTGTTCATATCTAATCTTGTTTCTGTTACTCGAGTCCCCATTTATGACCCTATGGGTAGGCAAATGGTCTAAAGTGTTCCAATCCCCCTGTTGCCCCATTAACTGGACAAAGGGGTGGGCATGTTCTATGATTAGTTTTTATGTGTCAACTTGGCTAGTTTATAGGGCCCAGTTATTTAATCAAACACTAATCTATATGTTTCTGTGAAGCTATTTTGTAGATGTGGTTACATCTAAAATCAGCTGACCTTAAGTAACCATTACCTTTGACAATGTGGGTAAGCCTCATTAAATCATTTGAAGGCTTTAAGAGCAAAATCTGGAATTTCCCAAAGAAGAAACCCTGCCCCAAGATTGCAGCATTAATTCTTGCTTGAGTTTTCAGCCTGCCAGCCTTCCCTACAATGTGTGTATGTATATATGCATCCTAGTTGTTCTGTTTCTCTAGAGAACTCTGACTGATACAGTATGTGACTGAGCTTTGACTCAATCAGAATCCTTCCCCAGGATTTTTTAAATCCCCTTTTATCTCTGAACATGAATTTTCAAAGATGTGGTAGAGCCGTGAGCAAATATAGGGTCGGCTGGTTTGAGAGCAATGAAGCCAATATGCAAAGATGCAAAAGTCAGAGATGGAGACAGAGCATCTTGACAGACGGAGAACACCCAAACCCTGACCCAGGGTATTCTGAGGTCAGCTGTAACTCCTTTCTTGCAAGAAGTCAGTACTGGAGTTCCAGTTCTGTTTTTTTTCTGAGTGACTCTCTTGAGACCGCTTGGTTGGAGGATTATTCATGGGGAGTGATGGCTGTCCTTGTTTCCCATGTAGTAAAACTATATGGGCCTGAGCAAATACTGTTTTCATGCCTAAACAAATGCTAAAGATAAATGTATGCTTCAGACACCTCTGTTGTAATGCACTCTGCCATCTTCAGACCCTCTGCTTAAATAGGTCAGGTTTATAGTATTTGACCCTCATTACTGTTAGCTGATTGGAACAAGGCTGGACATCTTACTCAAAGAGAAGCATGTACAGACTGGCCAGTGACCAATCCCTTGTGATGTCTGGCTCAGAAAGATGGGCTGGACTGCTCAGATTCCATCCTTGGGAATTTGGAATTTGGCAATTTTTTTTAAATTTTTGCGGTACGCGGGCCTCTCACTGTTGTGACCTCTCCCGTTGCAGAGCACAGGCTCCGGACGCGCAGGCTCAGCGGCCATGGCTCACGGGCCCAGCCGCTCCGTGGCATGTGGGATATTCCTGGACTGGGACACAAACCCGTGTCCCCTGCATCAGCAGACGGATTCTCAACCACTGCGTCACCAGGGAAGCCCTGGAATTTGGCAATTTTGAACATGAGTTAGAAGTAGGGGTAGATAGTAAATCAAACTCACGATGTTGAGTTGAGGACACGGCAATTCGAAGTGTATGTGTACAATATAAAAGAAAGGAGATCGGGGAAGCAGAAGCCAGTTGGTCAACAGAGAAGCATTTAGAAGTGAGAAGCAGGTGCCATGAGAGAGAGGCCATGCAGCTGAGTGAGTTACAGTCCTGTTCTCAGGAGGTGCAATGATGCTAAGTAAAATAGAGCTTCCTTTCCCTGAGTTATACTGAGGTTAGCCTCCAACTTTCCGAACCAAACAAGGCTACCTGGAACATGTTCAATGAGATTGGGAACTGCTTATCATGGGTAGAGCCCCAGACTGTGACATTTTAACTAAAAACTAAACAGGAAGTGATTTTTAGATGACAAAGCTTCCTAGAAAGGAACATCAACTTGCAAAATGTAAATTCCAAACCATCTGTTAATCATCTATTAATGTTTACAGGGAGCAAACAACTCTCAGTGCTATTTCTTAATTAAATGATTCTTTTCCCTCTGTGAATACTGGTATTTTTGATAAATATAACATCTTTGTATGCTATTAGATAGTTCATAAATCTTATTTTTGTGGCAGGAGAAATCTTTGGAAGGTGATGGATACATGTATGGCCTTGATGGTGATGATGGTTTTATGGGTGTATACTTACCCCCAAATTCATCAAGTTCTATGAAATAATAGGTACAGCTCTTTATATTTCGATCATACCTCATAAAGTGATTTTGAAAATCTCACTTTTGCTATTGTAGTTTTTTCTTTAAAGACGAGGAAAAAACCCACAAGTAATCCCATTTTAAGATGACAATAAAATTTAGGGCACAATAGGGATCCATACCCAACGCTAGCCAGATTTTTGAAAAGAGGAAAAAACAATGTGATAAAAAAGGAAGAAATGATCTCAGTCTTAGAGGAAAGTGAAAGGGCTCTTGAAACAAGCTGAGAAGGTTAAAAAAAAAATGCAAATCCTATACCAGGTTGTGTTGTCATCTTTTCCCTAAAAGGGAATGCAAATTATGTCAGTCCAGAGACGTAATCTGGGACTAATCAGAGATCAGCGTTAACCTGCACAGCTTGGGAATGGCCTTCTCAATAGGCGCTTAGTGTCTGACTGTCCATTTGTGGAAGATGGATGAGTGCAGGTGCCATAATAAGGCCATAACATTTGGTTATGATAGTGGTCCCTGACGACCAAAGCGATCCATAAATTGTAATTGAACTACAATTGAGTGCAGGCAGCATGTGACACAATTCATTCTAGTCACCTCATTCTAAATTCAAGCCTAGAATTGTAAATGCAAGAGCCGAAAGGCAGGGATGAGTGTTCTATAAGGAATCCTGTTCCTCCCTTCAGCTTCCCTTTGTGATTTTTAATTGGGAGGTGTTTAAGGATCAGAACTTTATAAAATCGTCTCAAGATAATGGTCCTCCCTATGGACAGGTTTCCCCAGAATTTTAACAGTACGGGTCAAATGTGGTAGTCAGCAAAAATTGTCTACTCATTCATTTATTCATTCCATAAACGTTTCCTTGTTGCTTAACTGTGTGTTGGAAATTGCTACACTGAGGCTCACAGTCTCACGAAGGATACAACCACATATAGATAATCTAGAACAATGTACGGTAGTATTCGAAGTACGTTCATGGAGTTCTGTGGAAATTCCTAACAAGGAATGTCTAAAACTACCTGGAAGGGTCAAGGAAGCCTCCTAAATTTGGTGCGTGATATCTAAGCCAAGTCTTAAAGGATGTGTGGGAATTCACCAGGCAAAGGAGTAGGAAGTGAAACATTCCAGGTTCAGGGGCTGAATGAGCTGATAGAGTGTGAAGCAACCTGTGATACAGGAAAAATTCATACAGTCTCTCAAAAGGCAGGAGAGCGCTGCTTTACTTTAACCCGCCCAGTTTCAATTACCATTTTACAAAGTGAGCACCTACTATTACCTTAGGCACTTGCAAACATTTGGGGTTACAAAACAGGATGAGGCATGAAGCCCACCCGCTTATAAAATATAATCCTGTAGCAAAAGGAATTAAAATAACTATAAAAATCACCATCATGGAGGTATGAACAAAAGTCTGTGGAAGTCCCAAGGAAGAAGTGAAAACCCAGATTAGTGACAGTTTTATAAAGGAGATGGCTTTTGAGCAGGGACTTGGCAAATGAAGAATTTCTCAAGTGAAGAAGGCATGAATTGCAGGCAGTGTGAAACTGGAGAATTCGTTTTCTCGAAGGAAGGAAAAGTCTGGAGCAGTGCATTCTCCAGGACAGGCTTGGGGGGCCTGGCAGGAGAATCACAAACTGACCTTTCAAAGGAGACCAGGGAATTTGTTATGTTTGAAGTTATGTTTCCATCACACTACCTTATGTAGGTTTTATATTTATTTTGAGTGGCTTGTGTAGAGGCGCATGTGGAGATTGTGGGAGAAGTAAAATCTACCTACTCCCTCTCCAAGGCTCCATTCATCACAGAACTAGAGTTCTCTAGAGCTGTGGAGCCATCTTTCCCCAGGACAGACAGCAAGGGCATGTCCCACTAAGAAGCCTGGTTCCACAGCCCCTCATTGGGTTCAGAGGGTCTCTGGAGTTTCTTACCACTGCTCTTGTTTCATCTTCCAGCAGAGGGGTCTTGGTGATAAAGGCCTCCTTAGGGAAGCAAGAACTGAACTTTAAACACAATTATTTTCTTTCCCAAAGAAACCAAGGAGTCAAGATGTTATCACTCATGGAGTGCCAATGCAGGGCAGGCGGGGACATAGGGAGGCTTGTTTGGGAAACACATGGCAAAAGGAAGAAATATGTATATTGAGGGGCCAGTGAGGAAAGCTGATAGGATGGAGATGGTCTTGTCCAGTGTCTAAAACTTTTGAGGAGCTCAAATATGACCTAGGCAATTCTTGTTTCCAAGAAGAATCCTGAGTGACGGTTGGTATGTGCCATAGAAAGAAAGCAGGCAGATATCCTGACTGTGGATCCAGGTAGTATTCCTTCTACTTATAAGACAGCAAATTTGTGAAAGAGATGATGAGCAACAGCATCTAGTCATCAAGCTGAGAAAGAGGTTATAGGGATCTAGCCAGCAACATGGCCACCTTGCGTACTTCCACAGTACAGGACAGAGCACCAGTCTAAGTAGAGATCAAGAGTGCATGTCAGGGAAACTGAGGCACGAGCCCAGTCCTGAAAATAGATTGGCATAGGACAAGGAGAAAAGAGACAGTGGAATGATACATATTAATGGCTTCAAGCGTGCCCAGAACTTGCCCTGCCTGACATATCTCATGAGCTTCTAAGCTTCAGGCTCTAATGGGATTTCTCTTCTGGTTGGGACTGGCTTTAGGAATAAATGTGCCCGTGTCTGGGTGTGCCCTGGTGGGAGTAGAAATAACCTGGAAGGGCCAGAAGGAGGCAGAGGAAAGGAGCAATGATCTCAGAGTGCCATGTAGGCACAACTGTATAGGAGCAGCAGCAAGGAAGCTGAGGTCTAGCAGGCTATGCCTGGGAGCCTGTCTTGGGAACCACCACTGCTTGGACTACCATTCTCCTGGGACACGGTTGGAGGCTCCAGGCAGGAATGCTGATGGACACAGCACAGTAATGCACAAGAAACAGAGCACTAGGATTGAACTTCCATGCCCTGAACACATTCCTTCTTAGTGATTCAGAGTAGATTTTCCAGTCTACACATTAGTCATAGCCATAGTTCCTTCTTCTTTTGTTTTTTTTTACCCAGCCTCTGGGTACCATTGCTTATTCAAATCACAAATGAGGGGAAAGAAGGGAAGAAATTTTCTGAAATAGTTTACATCTCTTATAAAGTTTGGAACAAAGGAGGAATGTTGACACATGACTTAAATGGGCCAGATTCCCAGAGGATACAAAGCTGGAGACTTTCTTTCTGGCATAGAATATGCAGGAAGAATCACCTCATGAAGGACCCAAGGATTCACAACTTAAGAACACTCTATTGCACTAGCATATTGGGTCAATCAACAGGGGAGAAGGGTGTGAAGTACTGGTAGAGCTGAAAAACACTGAAGTATTTTGTATTAATGTCCAACAAATCATCCCCAAGCTTAGTGGCTTAAAACAACAATAATTATTTATTATCTTATGGTTTCTGTATGTCATGAACTGAGGATCAGCGTAGCTTGGGAATTCTGGCTCAGCATCTCTTATAAAGCTGTAGTCAGAGGTCGGCTGGGCCTGCAGTCATGTGAAGCCTTGCCTAGGGCTGGAGGCTGTAAATCCTCCAATGTGGCCCACTCTCATGGCTGGCAAGTGTGTGTTGGCTATTGGTGGGAGGCCTTATTTCCTCCGCTTACCTTCCTTCCATGGGGTACTTAAAATATGGCAACTGACTTCCTCTAGAGTGAGCAATCTAAAGACCAAGGTGGAAGATACAATGTCTTTCATGACTAGTCTTGTTGGTCACACACCCTCACTTCTACAGTGTTCTGCTAGCCTTGCTTCAGTGTGAGAGGGGACTACACAAGGGCATGAATATCAGAGATGAGGATCGTTGGGGGCCAACTTAGAAGCCGGCTACCACAGTCTCTAAGTGTCCCATAAACTGTTACCTCCCTGCCATACCTCCATGACTTTGCATGTTCCCTTTACATAACTTTTCTGCTGCCTTTTCTTCTCTTTCAAGGGCCAGCCCAAAGTTCCCTTCCTCTGAAAGCATTGCCAACACTTAAAGACAGTACTTCACACATATATCTATTTTAGAGCTTATGTGTCTGTGTATTTGTTAGTCCTCTGATGGCAGGTCAAGGACACTTTGGGACTGGCATAGAGTTGCCACTCAAAAGTGCTGGATGAATGAATGAATGCTTATCATGACACCAAAGTACTTTGATGGCCTGTAATTCTCATTTGCCCTCTGAGACTTCAGGGTAAGTCTCAGGAAATAGATGACAGGAGTAGGAAGTACTCCCGTCATCCTATAAATAGATGACAGGAGTAGGAAGTACATAGCTTGAGTTGGCTCCATGCAACTCAAGTTGCTTGGCGTGATCCTCCTTACAATTATCTTAATTACAAAATTCCAGTAGAGGAATATGAATACAAAATTCAAAAGTTACCAAAATATTATTTGCAAGAATTTATTTTTAAATATGTCCTCATCTCACCAAACCTTATCAAGTAAACCAAATAAAAACTCAGGGAAATTGCAAAGCAAGAGAACATCAACCAGAAAAGGGAGGGGGACAGGGAAGCTGTAAGACAAAAGCTAACAAAGTTGGTAGCCGTTGGGGTGGGTTGCCATAATTACCAAATTTGAAACATAAATTATTTTCAAGTTGGCTATCGTTCTCCAAACTATGCTTTATTTAATCCATTCATGAGAGGATCATGCTGTATCTGCAAATCAAGGGTTGTTTTTTAGAAGTTTTTTACTCAAAGTGTATGATAAATTGAGTAGTTTTGATTGCAGTTTCCCATTTAAATTCTCTCTGAAAAAGCCTTGCTCAGAAAACCATTGGCATAAATAAGGGATCAAGGGAATGAGAACTGCTTGGAGCAAAGGGGATTTTTGAAGAAAATTGACTCTGGGCCCAGGACCTGAGGACAGAGCAGTACTCAATGATCTTGGCCAAAGGGGTCTGGTTTTCCATTGAGGCCCCATCTTGATAGTTGATCTATTGAATCCTGTTTCTGGATTCCTGCTACTTGGGATCGTGGCTCTCCTGACCCAACAGTGCCTGTGAAGCCATGGTACAGGCAATCACTCTAAGGCAGGGGCAGCCATACTGAACTTCTTGGGTAAATTTCTTAACGTCCACGTGCATCGGTTTCCCTGTCTGTGAAGTACAGATAATAATACTATCTACTCCATAGGGTTGGTTATAGTAAACACAATAGGTTTTATTAAACATATTCTTTTTAGAAAATACCTCTAACACTTCACGCCTTCCCTGTCTTCCCAGCTCTGCCATTCTCTCTCTCCTAACACTCCTCTCCTACCTTGAACTCCTTACTTAGGGCTAGTGTTAATTTAGTAATTATTTCCTTTAGGAAACCTTTCTTGGTTCTCACCCTTCCCATGAACAAGTTTCCTGCCCTTTCTATGAGATTCTGAACATTGGGTGATACATATGAGCATTCCAATAAAGACCAATTGCTAATCTGGAAAACGTTAGTCATCCATATTATAGTATGTAGAAATGCCAGCTCACAAACTCAGGTGTGCAAAAAATATGTATATATTGCATTTCTTTATTCTACAGAAGCTATTGTGAAACTTGACCTTAGTCATCCTCAGGGTAAACCCTGGATGGATTGGTGAGTGACGGGTAGGGGCATCTGGTCTTTGGTCCTGGGCACACCCGGGTTATGCTGTGATGCCAATCATCCCTTTCTGCTTAGATCCTTTGGAAACATCACCTGTGGCCCTATCTGCTGAGACACTGCACACAGCATTCCTTTCTGGGGTCTCGGCCCCTCATCAGGATGCTAATGGGAAGCCAGCCGATCCCCAATGTGCCAGGATGCCTGTACTCCACCTTTCTCTTAATGCAGCCCAAGTCCTTATGGGGGTAGGACATGGGTGAGCCCGACTCTCCCTTCTGCTTCTCCAGGTCATTCTGCCTCTGCTGCTGAATACCCTTCATCCCTTTACTTCTTCCACAAACCCCTAGACTCTCTGTAAGTGTTTATAAAGAAACTACCAGGTACGATTGCCAGTGACTTCTGCTTTCTGTCCTGCCACATATACCTTATCTGTGCAATGAAGCACACACAGCCTGCGGGAATGGGCCAAAGAGAAAAAGGGAAAATCAGAGACAGTGAAGACAAAACAAAATAACATCTCAAGATGTTATCCAGGGACTTCCCTGATGGTCCAGTGTTTGAGACTGTGCTTCCACCTCAGGGGGCATGGGTGCAGTCCCTGGTTGGGAAACTAAGATCCCACACGCCATGTGGCACTGCCAAAAAAAACCAAAAAAAAAAAAAAAAAAAAAAAAAAAAAAAAATACAAAATCCAGTCCTACAAAGTTCCCAAGACACAAGGTTCACGGATTTTCACACTCTGCGGAGATGGAGGGCAGGTAGGATTGTGACCTCCTAAAGACCCTGCCCATGATCTTCAGCAGCTCAGTCCCAAAGAGGGGGTTGCGATGCCCAGGCTTTCCATATGTGGAAACCATACATGTGAGCCTGCTGCCTCTAGCCCACATTTATATTCCAGGGCTGGACCCAACTAGGGGGCCAAGCAGGGTACAACCAACAGCTAAATTGACTCAGTGCCTCACATGCCTTTTTCTGGCAGGCAGTTGCCATTTAGGGGCATCTTGCTGGGAAAATCCATCCCTTTCTGCTAGCTGAGTCCCTATATTTATGAACAAGTGAACCTTTTACCAGCATTGCTTGGAAGAGGCAGACAGTGTTCCCAACTTTAGAAATATAGTTATTTGTCATCTGTCCTTTACCCAGAGCTGACTGAGGGATGTGTTTTCTTGTTACATCAGTGTGCTCTACTGCTCTTGGTGTGAAAAGATGACAGATGCTAATGCTCTTGCCATCTGAGTGTGTGAACATGTCTGCAAAACCTGGGGGTGTTTGCCGGAAAGGGGCAAGTGCGTGAGCATGTGTGACCGTGCGCGCACACACACACACACACACACACACACACACACACCAGCACATGCAGCGTCACTGGATTAGTGAGGTCTAGACCAGGATCAGCCTTACAAAATCTTGTCCAAATATTTTAAAGTACAGCTTTCTGGCTTTCTTCTTGGTAAAACGGTTCCTACTTTTCAGAGCTGTTTTCTCTTTTGCCTTGTGTTACCGGTTTTCTGAAGAAGGCAACACCAATAAAGTGATCTGTTGCATTTTCATCATAATTTATTATACTCATCCATTTAATTGGTTTCTCAGTAAACTTAGGCATCTATTATGCCCATCATCAACTTCAGAGCTTAGCCACAGTAGGTGCCAAAACCCAGAAAATACCTTTACCAACATCATTAATCTGCATTTAGAACTTCTGGACTTGGTGACATCTAGTATTAATCTGGTATAACTTTTAGTCTCATGTTATTAAACCTGTGTTTGTTTCATGCCAGCTGTGAGCCAGATTCTCTGCCTAAATGTCTTACATCCCTCACCAGAAAGTCGTAAAACTGAAAATGTTTTCCTTAGGAGGGTTAACTGACTTGCCTGTTGACCCAGCTGGTAGCAAAGTTGGGATTCAAATACAGATCTTCCTTGACTCCAGAGCTAGCATTGCACCACAGTCTCTCCCAAAACTGAACTGTTGTATTCATGAACTTGTGAGCTAGAAGGTGCCTAGAGAACGTCTGACCTCTTCATCTTTTAGAGAGGAACAAAAATGATAAGTGGTCTATTCAATGGGGTAGCAATAGGAAATGGTTAATGGGCAAACCTGGCTCCCACTCCTGCACTTGCAACAAATAATTATCTATCCTCTGCAGAGGGTAAGGAAATCCACCAAATACTATGGTGCATATAACGTGTAGAAGGTGGGGCCCCTGCTCTTAGGCAGTTATTGCCTGCAGAAAAATAAAGAACCAACAGCTGTAAAGTACTGGCCCGCATCAGAATGCTTCAGGAGTGGGAGGAAGGAGGAAGACACAGAAAGGCTTCTTGCCAAATGTCATCCAGCTAAGTCTAACAATAAGAAGAAAGCTGGTCACCGAGGGCTTTGCCTATGTCATGATTCAGGAAGCATTGCTCTCTCCTGTCAGGGCACAGGTTCACCTGGCCTCTCCTTTGCCATCAAATCACTATTGGAAGAGCCTTGTAGTCCCGGATTTCCGGGTAAGTCCCGGATTTCTCAACAGGGTAAGAGATTCCTAAAGGCTGTCTAGAAGAGGGTGGAACATCAGCTCTCTTCATTGAGAAAAGTTGTTAGGAGGACTGCATGCCAGGCAGATACTTTTCAAATGTTCTCTTGAAGGGAAGTGGCTTCTTCTGATCAAATTTAATTCTGGAAGTAACTCAAGTAAGAGGGTTACACAAAAGGAATTTTCCTTTGGATTAAGTTGAACTGTTATAAATAGCGATAACCTGATATCTTGATTTAAACTACAAATAAATTTCTGGCAAACATACATTCTGATCTCATGTTTGAGCAGATAATCACCATGTGTTGCCTGCTTCTATGGGTGACAGTATTCCAAATAGGATGTGTCAGGTTATCATCCTGCTTGAACCTTCCAACTTATCATTGCCCTCAGAATAATGTTCAACCCCCTTGGAAAGGCTCAAGAGTCTCTGGATGAACTCCCCCCACCCAAGAGGTCCATTCCTGGCATCCCTCCTACCTTCCTGCACTTCTAGGTTGACAGATGTTCTGCACAAAAATATCAAAATACCAGCCAGGAAGGGGGCATTGGTTATAGCTTAAAAATACCACTTTGCTCATTTTAATAAATCATTTGCAATGTATGCTTGATGAGATTTTTCAAGTTTTAGGAAAACTTCTATAATTTTAGAGCAATTCTTGGTGTTGCTGAAGAAAACACAAATCTGAACAATTTTAAACTATTCATACTTATAAACAAAAGAAAAATCCCGAATTGTCCTGTTCAATACTGGATGTTAGCAAGTGCACGCTACCCAGTGATCTTGCTGTATACTGGATGCCAAGCAAGCTTGCCTGAGCCAGAGATTGGATAGACACCGCCAACACCATTTCATTTTTCTGGACACGTAGAAGAGCATATTCCCTAGTCTCTCTTGCAATTAAGCTGTTCTCATGTGGCTGGGTCTCACCAGTGGAATGTAGGAGGAAGCAAGATACATGACTTGCAGACCAGGACATAAAGCCCCTTGCATGAGTCTCCTGTTTCCCTCCTTCTCTTTTACTGCAGTTCTGGATAGACCGAAGGAGCGTGAATCCCTAAGTTACCACAAGTAACTGCCCAACCCTCAGAAAAGAGTGTCGTGCACAAGAAAGCTTTGTTATGTCATGAGATTTGGGAGTTTCTGTTACTGCAGCATAGGCGAGCATACCTTAACTTATACTTACTCCTCTCTTGCCCCACCAGACATGACACAGCAATGCTGGGCTAAGGCTGCTGCAGCGGATGCAGTAGGTCACCACCCAGATCCCCTCCTTCAGGATGGAGGAACTCCCTCCCCCAGCTTCCAGGAGTGTTGCCTGCTAAGGGCTCATAGCTGAGTCCTTCCCCAGGCATTGCCTTCAGCCAAAGGGAATTTCCCCTCCCAAGGTTACATCCTCTCCCCTGACTCCACACGCACCACCCCACTAACCCCCGGCCAAGAACAGCCCTGTCCTGTGTTTGACAGTTAAAGGCCTATAAAGACTTGGCTCCCTTGATTCAATTTGAGACCCCTCTGCAGAGCCATCCCAGCTCTAGACTCTCCATGGGGTCTTCCAAGGCCCCTGCTGAAACTAAGTTGCAGTTTAACTTGCTCAATCCTGCTTCCATATTCCCTCATGAGTCTGGTTCCCATTTTGCTGATTCCCTAATAACTTTCCTGCATGCAAATCTCTGACTCAGAGTGTGTTTCCTAGGGAACCCGACCAGTGGTACCTCTTATTCCCATAACATGCTGGGTTCTCCTTTGTTTGATAGCTTGACCTACGCTGTCCCTTCTGCTCTGAACAATTCTGCTCTCCCAACCCAGATGCCTGCTGAGCCAATCATATTGGTCATTGATGCCATCTGCTGTCCAAATATTATGTTCTCCATCTCTGCTGCTCCTCTGATGGATGGTTCCAGATGTACCCCCTTCTCACTTGTGCCTCCTTCCATCATAGCATTTATCCCAGGAATTGTAGCTGTGGGCATGACTGCTACCCCTTAGACAGTAACTCATCAACAGTAGATAGGAGTCCTCTTTGTCAGCCCAGGGCTTAACAAAATGCCTTACAGTTCAGTGCTCATGAGAGCTGGAGAGAACAGTGCTCTCCAGTGCTCACTGGGCCTGGAGGGCTTTGGGGAAGACCACTAGAGCAGGATAACTTTTGTAGATATTTATTTGGATTTTTTCTTTCTGTCTTGAAAGATTTGGAAAGGATGAGAGGTATTTTATCTTGTTTCCTCAAATTTCTATTCTCACCATTTATCAGAACTCTAAGTTTTTGGAGGGCAGCTGCTCTTTAGAGTGTTTAAGAAAATCTAAACTCACTGAGGTTATGCTATATAGAAGGGGAGTTGGGGGTGCCTTTGAAAGATTCCTAGTACATAGGAGTGAATGGAGGCATTGGTTTCCCCAAATACTGGAACCTGTGGTTCCATGCCTGGCAGCCAGAGGGGGAGGGGTTCTGGCCATGGTGCCTATGGAAGACTAAAGCCCAGAATGTGGACTCTTGGAGGTGGGGAGAATGCAGAGCAATCAGTGTTGATATTTTATGTCCTGTTGGCCCATCATCGTGGAAAGGCAAGGCCAGATTTTATTTATTTTGGAGATATTGTAACATTTCTTATATAAGAGATTATGGTTTAGAATTCACCCTTAATAAATTAATACTCAAAACAAACTAGAGTGAACTTCTCTGAAGGTAAGCGTATTTCTTTACTGCCCGACTCTCTCGTCATCCTAGCTAGAGGCCTCTGTTATGAGTAATATTTTCTCCAAGGCTTGACAACCTCCTCCACTCCCTTTGTTCTTGTAAAACATTTTTCTCGTATAAAATGCCCTTCCCCACGTCCGGCGTATTATACTGACCTTGGAAGTGCACATCTGAATATATTACTTGGAGGTTTATTTACAGCTTGCCTTACAACTAAAGACAGGTTACTCTTTACCCCTTTGCAGGTTTGATAAAATGTTTGGGATTTAGGGGTTTGGGTAAGTGAATGCTGTTTTGGGGTGAAGGAGAAAAATAGATTTGCAGCATCTTAACAAGAGCCACCTGTCTTGGGAAGCATCCATGTCATCTGGTGATTTCACCACCTAATTAGTGATATTGTACCTACACATGTCACCAACACTTGAGAAAATAATGATAGGCCTGACTGCTACGGGAGAGGAGTGCTTAGGATGTGGAAGAATGAGTTAGCTAGAGCTTGCAGACAATTCTGTATCATGGACAGTCTAGCCTATTGAAATGCGGGAGTTTGACCCTTTAAGCTCTACACAGGTGTCCGTAATTTCACCCCCGCGATTTCATGATAATCAAAGGTGTTAAGAGGCCAATAAAATGGGACCTCCCAAGGTGAGGAAGATGAGCCCTGGCCTTCCCCGTGTGGGCTGGTTTGGCTCTATGTTCTCCTCCAGGGTCCTTCTCTGTCTTTCTCTGCCTGCCCCACCAAGGGGCTGAGCTCTAGGGACTGCATCATGGGCCTCCGTGCGCTCTGGTTTCCGGTTGGGGGGAGACAGTTGCACGGAGGGGACACCAGCAGGAAATTGAGAGGATGGAGAGACTGGGGGGTTTATTCCCTTGGCTCCCTTCTGGGTCACAGGTCGGCAGTGGGTGTGTTCCTCCATAGAAGGCCACAGCTCCTGTTGGTGACCTCCTGTTTTCACCCAGAGCCACAGCTCCTTGTGGGTTTTGGCGACCACTCCATCCCCTTGCCTGGTTAGCTCTAAGGGTAGTAATAGCTCCCAAACATTAAGGGTCTCAGGGCCTCACCATCCCTTCCTGGTTTTCTCTCACCCTACCCACAATTGTATAAATAGTCTCTTCATTAATCTCTCCTCAGTTACCCCCATTTCAGTGTACAAACACCCTGATGATATAACATATTACCCTTAGATTCCCCGGCAGTGCTATGCCTACAAAAGGTAGGTGGCAGTAAAGAGGTAGACCTAGCACTTGTAACAGAGTCTTCCTTAGAAAATCCTGGCTTTATATCATATCATATCACATTACAATATTATATTACTTAGATTAACCAACTTCAGTCTTATAACAGCATTTGTCTGCCTTTATTTCTGAGGGTTTATATGTGCTCCAAAACTCACTTTTTAGACTACTGAAGTACAGGAGAGTGTTTCTTTAAAAACGAACAGGTTCTTCTGGGTGTTGACAATGTTCCGGGCTATTCTTTATCTAAATTCATCCAACTCTGTTACTCATCATGCTTTTTCACGGATCCATGTAGCTTTCTCACCTTGGATGTCTTTTCTGCCCATCTCCATCTCTTCATACCCTATTCTTTCTTGCCAGTTAACACCTCTCCTATTAATTCATCTACCTAGCCAATTTTTATTGTCTGCTAAATTTTGAGTGTCTGCTTCATGCCAGATGGCTCAATGAAAGAGACATACGAGAGCCTTCCCTAAAAATCCACTCTCTTCTCTTCTAGCTCTAGAATCCCTGCCCTGGTTCTGCTTGATCACATTCTCGTTTGCACTCTGAGTGTTACCTTCATGCCCATCTTTGCCCCTTTATCATGAGATTGCTGAGAACAGAAAATATGTTTTGATCTTTGCCATCTCCTTGAGAACCACGTACATATCAGTTCATAACATGTACTTAGTTAATGCCTGAGGAATCAAAGCAAATTACCAAGATAGTCTTACTCCTAAGGGCCAGCAAATGCCTTGGGCAACTGATCTGATGTGGAAGAATGGTTTGACAAGCAGGGATCTTTGTCAGATATTTCAGAGTAGAGAACCCACGGGTTTTGGCCAATTTGAGCAACTTAGACTTAAGACAGTGACATTATAAACCCCAGAAAGAGGGCATTTCAGAGAGAACTAGAACAGAGAAGTTGCCCAGTCAGAGCTATCCCCGTGACAAAATAAGGTCAGTACCCCTCCAACCTCCTCAGTCCTTCTGTTCCCCAAAGCTTGAAATAACTAGCCAGAACGGCTTTAGTCACTCTGAAAAATTTATGTAACTTCTCATAAAGTCTAACCCCAACATTCCTCTCGCACTGTGCTGATTCATTTGCCCAAAATATGCCTGACCAGTGAGGCAGAAATAATGATTTTTACTGGCTTTTAACTATCAGTCTCCCCAGGTCTGTTTCCTTTAGTCCTAGGGGCCGATTCTAATTTGGTACAGAAAGAAAAAAAAAGTATGCCTGCCAATTTCCATCCTGGAACGGCTGAAGAAAGAAAATATACATCATTATGGTAAAGGCACGTATATTTATATTAAAGTGCCATTCACAACCTCCACCCCCCACTTCACACTCCACCATCACTTCCACCACCAGCTAATTGTTTCAACCTAATTGCATCTTGGAGTTATGCCATTGCCCTATATTAAAAGAAATGAAGTTAAACATTACGGCAAGGAGATTCAAAATAACATCTTCTTTACAGAAACTTTCAGAAATCTCTTTCTGCTTCGCTACAGGGAATGGCTGTGAATTGACAAAGCAATTGATTTGATTTAACTTATGTTAGAAATATTGCAAAAGGCATCACTGATTCAGTTTCCCTTTCTATACTGGATTTGTGAAAGGTTAGCCAGTGTTTGCATCCCGTTTGCAAAGAGCGTAGGCCTCTGAGAGGCACAGTTTTCTTTAACCTTCACTTCTGCTTCCATTTCTTATTTAGGCCTCTCTAGCCCTTTCTTTGTCTTCTGGCTTAATCTTGTCTTGATATATCTTCTGTATCTTTGCAAGATGGCTATAAACTTTATGGAAAAGGAGAGGGCATACCAAAAATTTAAGGATTACTTTATTTGAACTCTTATCTTCCTACCTCAGGCAGGTAAGTCAAATAATTCAAATATAACAGTCATTACACTCAAAGCGAGGGCCAAGATATAGGAGCACATGTTTTGCTTCCCCGTCTCTAGAGGCCAGATGGAGAAGGAAAGAAATCATTTGGCAAAGAGTCATCACACTCCCACAATACCCACCTCCACCTTCCAAAATGATACCGCCTCTATTTTCTCCCAAGTATGACTGGTGTTTAGAGGTAATTGATGTCCTTGACATACTCTTTGTAGGAATTAAGGGTGAGAACACAGGTGTACATATTAATTTGTGTATTAAGGGATATCTGGGCAGGCTCTTACATACTGACTATGATTCATGCTTTTATATTAATTCATAATTGAAAAGTGGAATTCACTGATTCCATCTTAATACCTTACCATTTAGAGCTAAGCTGTGCTATGCATCCTTCCTTAAATCTTACAAAAAAAATTTGGAAAGTCTAGGATCATAGACTGCTAAAGCTGTAAAGACCTTTGTAGTCATCAGTTGTTCAAAACATAAATGTGTGTATGTCAGTATATGTTTTCTTAAACTTAGTTGCAGAATTAGCTTATGCTTGAAAAATAAGAATATAAAATTGCCCTGAAATATAAGAAGTAGAATGTAAGTCTGATCATCCTTAGTCATACTTCTCAGACTAAGCGCCATTAATAGGAACTTGCATTCATTCATTGAAAAATATTTTTTGAGTACCAATTATGTCTTAGGCTCTGTGGATCAAGACAGGAGACAAAAATAAATATAGAAAATAATATCAGTTAGTCATAAGTGCTACAAAGAAAAATAAAGTACAGTGGTCTAGAGTAGACTCTAGAGTGACAAGTGAGGTCTCTTTGGGTAGAATGTGACTACATCGCAAAGGGAGAGGCAGATGCAAGTCCAGCAGGAGTGAGCTGGGAGTGCACTAGGAACAGCCAAAGGTCCAAGGTAGCTAAGATGCTCTGAGGAAGAGGGAAAGTGTACAGGATGAGGTTAGAAATGTCAACAGTAGGCAGATTTTTTAAGTGCTTGAGACATTATAAGGAGATTTGTTTTTTCTAAGTGCCAGGAGAAACGATTGGGTGGTTTTAAATGGGAGAATGGCATCTTTAATAGCCAAAAAATTTTTGTGTGGGGAGAAATGATCTAGGGGGATGCCTGAAGATTAATTTTCAAGGAGGCATCATCCAGGGCTTCCCTAGTGGCACAGTGGTTGAGAATCCGCCTGCCAATGCAGGGGACACGGGTTTGAGCCCTGGTCCGGGAAGATCCCACATGCCGCGGAGCAACTAAGCCGGGCACCACAACTACTGAGCCTGCGCTCTAGAGTCCGCGAGCCACAACTACTGAGCCTGCATGCCACAACTACTGAAGCCCGAGTGCCCAGAGCCCTTGCTCTGCAACAAGAGAAGCCACAGCAATGAGAAGCCCACGCACCGCAATGAAGAGTAACCCCCGCTCCCCGCAACTAGAGAAAGCCCGTGTGCAGCAACAAAGACCCAATGCAGCCAAAAATAAATAAATAAAATAAATAAACTTATAAAAAAAAAGGAGGCATTGTCCAGAGGGAAGAATTACTGTACATGATTTTTGTGTAGTGTTTATGCTTATAGCTGTTTCCTGTTTCTTTAAAGCCTACAAGAATATTAATAACAGTAAAAATTAATAAGCTGCCTTAGACTCAGCAAGATCTACTTCCTACGTCATGCCAATACCTGAGTTCATAGGCAGAGCATCCAAATGAGGCAAAAGGACAATGGGAATCTGACACAGGTTCTGCTGACCCACCTGTCTAAGACAGCCTATGACTGTTCTTTATGCAAAAACTAATATCTCTCTATATATTTTATAAGATTTTTATTTTGAAATAGTTCAAGATTCACAAGAAGTTTCAACAATAGTATAAAGAATTCCCAGGTACCCTTTGCCCAGCTTCCCCCAATGATAATATCTTGCATAATACATAGAACATATAAAACCAGGACATTGACATCTATATAATATTATTAACTTAGGTACAGACCTCATTTGGATTTGATCAGTTTTTACATGCTTTCTCCTTAAATTATTTATTTGGGGGGAGCGGATAGTACTATGAAATTTTATCCCAAGTGCAGATCCAAGTAACTATCACCATAATCAGGGTACAGACTGTCCCATCACTACAAAGAGACCCTCTTTTGTTGTGTTGAAAGTCAGCTTTTGTTTTATGAACATTTCAAACCTGGATATGAAGAATATTTCTATTTCCGGCTTCTCTATTTTATTTTTGTTAATATCTATAAATACACTTAATACAATGTTTCTAAACCTTTAAACATCACAAACACATAAACATTTACACATTTCATGAATTCTTTTAAATATTTAAACCTTGATTTTAAATGTAATTAATTAAATTCTCCAAAACATTGCAATAAAAATCGATTCTAATTAGTCAACTCTTTAATTGATCCAGTCACCTGGGAAATAGACAACGTTCACGGAGTATCAGAATGATTTCATAATTTACTTTTCTAGTTTTTACTTACCCTAATACAAAAGTGATGATACTGTGATTTTGATTTATTTCTTCACTTTTTACTGTATTTATATTATACCTCCCCAGGGGTATAGTAATCTTGCCACACTCAAAAGAAAACATGATCTCATACATATCTGCTAAGATGATGAGTTCTGGAGTACTAAATAACTGTTTCTTGGTCATGGCACAAGATCTGGTTGTGTCTAAGCTCTTTCAAACCTAGATGGGTGCACCTAGGACCCTCTTCTTAAAATCAGCCCTCAGTTGCAAATGGAACTTTTCAAGCTCATCCCTTTAAACAAAACAACCCCCAATACCACCCCCTGCCAGAAGAAAAGATTGACTTTTTATACCCTACATTGAAAAACCCATTATCTTCTCAAGTTTTTTCATAATTTTGATATAGTCTGTTAGAACTTTTGGAAATTTGAGTATGTTTTATTCACATCTTTTTATGATTAAAAGTGTTATCCAGGGTTTTGTAATTCATGAGATGAGAATTTGGTCTGTGCAGTCCGCTTTCCCCTGGGTCCTCTGGCTGGCCCATCATCTTGATGCATTCTCTGGAACTCCATTTCTACCTGGTTAGAGTGTATGAGCACTGGGTTCCCTCAGTCCTTCCTGTTCTTAATAAAATCCTTTCTTGACCCAGAAATATTTTATTTGCTGACAATTCCCAAATTGTACCCATTCCTGCCTACATAGATAAAAATTCAATATATACTTCATAGAAACAGCACTTACCCACCTGTATCAACTATTCCACATGCATTAAAATGAATAAAAAACAAGCATATACTATTACAGTCATTGTTACCTAGGACCCTCTTCTTAAAATCAGCCCTCAGTTGCAAATGGAACTTTTCAAGCTCATCCCTTTAAACAAAACAACCCCCAATACCACCCCCTGCCAGAAGAAAAGATTGACTTTTTATACCCTACATTGAAAAACCCATTATCTTCTCAAGTTTTTTCATAATTTTGATATAGTCTGTTAGAACTTTTGGAAATTTGAGTATGTTTTATTCACATCTTTTTATGATTAAAAGTGTTATCCAGGGTTTTGTAATTCATGAGATGAGAATTTGGTCTGTGCAGTCCGCTTTCCCCTGGGTCCTCTGGCTGGCCCATCATCTTGATGCATTCTCTGGAACTCCATTTCTACCTGGTTAGAGTGTATGAGCACTGGGTTCCCTCAGTCCTTCCTGTTCTTAATAAAATCCTTTCTTGACCCAGAAATATTTTATTTGCTGACAATTCCCAAATTGTACCCATTCCTGCCTACATAGATAAAAATTCAATATATACTTCATAGAAACAGCACTTACCCACCTGTATCAACTATTCCACATGCATTAAAATGAATAAAAAACAAGCATATACTATTACAGTCATTGTTTTTTTTTTTTTACAGCTATCTTTTAATACATTTTATTAGATGGCACCTGCTTTTAAGCTTTTTGGTGATAGTGTTGCCACAGCTTGGTGAATGTGTGCCCTGTAAGCAACACTCAGGGGTTTTCTGATGGCATCTTTGTGTTCTGGCAAAAGACATTCTACTCCCAAGTTGATTTTTTTTTTCAAGTCCCAAGACATTAAGTCAAGGAAAAAATAGTTTAAGTGATTCAAATAAAGGATAAAGTCTTCATTAGTTAACGCACATTCGAGACAACCTGAAAACCACGTAACTCCCCAGACCAAAGCAGGATTGGAGTTTTACAGAAGAAGAGAGGGCTATGTTTCCTCGTGGTCTGGCCTGGATTGCATTTTTTGGAAAATCTCTAACTGCTGAAACTTGTGGTTGCAAGAGTTAGAGAGTACTGGTTTCCCATGCTTCTTGCTCGGGATCTTTTGTACAATCCCTTTCAAGCAACTGTCAGAGCAGTTCTTTTAAGAGCTATTTTTGCAAGCTTTGTGGTTTGTCACGGTTCAGATGAGGGAGAGGAAAAGAGGGAAATAGCAGAAGGAAAAACAAAGGAAAGGAGGCCAGGGTCAAAGCAAGGAAAACAGGGGTCTGATTTAACTCATTTACAGAGGTCATCTTAACTTAATTATAAATTTAATTGTACCTGAATTAAAATATAAAAGAGATGAGCTAAAATGAAACAGTTAATACATTTTATATCAATATTTCCTCACAACAGAAATATATTCTAAAAGATTCCTTCCAAAGCTAAGGGAATCCATAATTTTTTTTAAATGGTAAAAAGTCATAAAAACAACTTTTTCTACTTGCTTTCATTTTAGAGAACATTGATACCTTCTTGCTAATGATGAGAAAATTAACGTTCTCACATTTCCTCCCACAAACTTCCCACCCACATTCTTATTGCTGTTACAAAAAAAGACAAAACAAAATGACCTTCTAGGACATATTTGACCAATAGAACTTTCTGCAGCATTGGAAATGCTCTAGATCTTTGGCTATTGAGCCCTTAAAGACATGGCTAGAATGAACAAGGAAACAAAACTTTTCCTTTTGTTTAATTTCAATTAATTTAGCTTTAAGTTAACCACATGTGGTTAGTTGCTACTGTAATGAGCACTTCTATTCTAAAAGATAATATAGATTATTTTCATGACCTGAGGCAGGGAAAGAGTCCTTAAACAGGACACAAAAAGCAGAACATAAAAGAAAATATCAATAATTTGTATTATATTAAAATTAAGAACATTTTTATGACATGCTACCATTAAAAGAGTAGAAAAGAAAACACAGAATAGGAAAAGATACTAGCAACACCTTTAAAAGAAAGGGCTTATATGTAGAATATATATGAATAATATGAATAATTACATTTAGGTTTTGAACACTTTTCACTGTCTGTTATTCTTCAATAAAAAACATTTTTAAGAAAGAGATCTTGAATCCAGAGAACAATCAGAAGTGACCATTTCCTAAAGCAAATGCTCTCATTCCTTAAATTGTTTGCTAACATTGGCATGAATGAATGAATAAATAAATCCCTCATTTAAAATTTTGCATTTTTAATGACTTTATGAAGTATTTTATTCATTTTCCCTAAAATGCTTATTCGTAGCCTTTTCTCATTTTTTATGGGGCACTTATCATTTTTATAATGATTTATGAGAACACTGTATAGTAAGGACATTATCCATCTGTCAATCAGGTTGTAAATATTTTCCTCAGTTTGTCATTTAATTTTGTCATAAAACTTTGGTACTTTATAGTACCAAAGTTTTAATTTTTATTTCATCAATTTCCTCATATTTTTCATTTATGGTTTCTGAACTTTTTGTTTATAATAGCATTCCAAAAGTATAAAAAATATTTGCTTATGATTTTCTCTAGTATTTTCAGAATTCCATTTTTAACATTAAAAATCTTCTATATAGCTGTAATTCATTTTTATTTATGGTAGGCACAATCTAAGTCTTTTTCTTTCTTTTGTACATCTGAATGCCGATTGTCCAAGCAACAGTATGTCGCATGCAAGAGTCATCTTTTTTGCACCAATTTGATTTCCTTTTAAATACGTATATATACACTTACATATGTGTTTGTATGTGTGTGTGTCTATATATATATGTATATATGTATATATATATGCCTTAGACTCCCTTAGATACTTGGATTTGTGCCTGGGTTCCCTATTAAGTTTCACTTATTTATATAGCTAGTCTTATACCAGTGTTGTGATGATTTAATTACTGTAGCTGATTAGCCTTCAGTGTAGTCACTGAAATGTAAATTTCACTATAGTAGGTTTCGCCTAATATTTCGGCTTCTTGGCTCACAGGCCTGGTGCCCTTCCATGAGCCTCTGTCCATGTGGCATCTCATCCTCTAGGTCCTCTCCCAGTGACCTCTCTCCCTCGAAGGGTAGTCAGATGCTTACATGGTGGATGGCTTCCAAGCACACTGAAGTTTGTGCTGTCAGGTCTTTTTAAGGCGTAGTCCTCTAACTGGCACCACATTACTTCTGCAGTGTTCTGTTTGTCAAGCACGTCACAGGCTGGTTAGATTCAATGTAGGAGTGACTGCACACAGGAGTGTGAATACCAGGAGTTGTGTCCATTGTGTGGTATCTTTGCAGACTAACTGCCTCAGTGGACATTCTTGTCTTTGTCCTGGAGACAAGAATGTCTTAGGCTCTTCATTGATATTTGTTGTTGGTTTCTAGCTTTTATCAAGATAAGGAGGGACCTACCATGCACAGAGGTTTGTTTTGTTTTGTTTATCACAATGGGTGCTGAATACTGTCAAATATAATTTGGAATTTATAAAGATAACCCTATGGTTATCTCCTCTAAATATTTATGTAATGAATTCCATTAACAGAATTCCTAACATTGAACCCTTCTTCCATGTCTGAAGTAAACCTTTTGTCTTAGTCTGTTTGGGCTGGTATGATAAAATACAAGCTACTAGGTAGCTTATAAACAAGAGAAATGTATTTCTCACAGTTGTGGAGTCTGGAAAATCCAAAATCAAGATGTTGGCAGATTCTGTGTCTAGTGAGGGCCTGCTTCCTGGTTCATAGATGCTGCCTTCTCACTGTGCTCCCCTCTCATGGTGGAAAGGTCTGGGGAGCTCTGTGGGATCAGTTTTATAAGGGCACCAATTTCATTCTTGAAGGTGTCACCCTCATTAGCTAAGTGTTACTGAGACCAAGCTTATAGTGCTTGATGCATGACAGGCCAATAAATCAAGAGGCAATTGTGGGGGGCAAGGAATAGGGACTTTATTGGGAAAGCCAGCAGACCAAGAGGATGGTGGACTAGTGTCCCAAAAAAACATATTGCCCAGCCTTGGATGCTAATTTCTTTTATAGAACAAAGAGGGGGAGGTGAGGAAGTAAAGTAAAAAAGGCAGTAAGTGTTGCAAATATTCCCTGGTTGCAATGTTGAAGCTCCAGGGCCATTCTGTCATTTGGGCAATATTTCTGTCATTTGGGCAATAATTCCACATATTGCACAGCATATACGTTTTGAAATTATCCTACCCACTTTCTAAAATCAGGGCAAGACTCTCGGATTTCTGTGCCATTCCCTCAGGGAATGCTCACCACCTCCTCCTCACTCTCCTGTAGCCTATAGTCCTCGTGCAAGTCAATGACTAGGGACCCATCCCATCTGTTGATCAGGTATTTTGGGAGCACATCTGAACCCAGACTTTAGCCAGAATGGGTCCTCTACTCTGCATGTGTTATTTTAAGGTATATTTTCTTCTAAGCTTTAGGAGCAAGGAGAAATTTGTGGAGCTAAATTTATATAAACCTAACACCAAGCATAAAAATAACGGCCTAACCATCTTCAAATGTTTATAACAATGCCACTGTATGTAAAGTAAAGCAGAGAAGTTGGCAGCTATCTGGTGATTTTGCTCAATAGATCAAATTACACAGTTTGGAAGATTCAGACTAAACCCCAAGCTTTCAAAAAAAAAAAAGATATTTTGAAATTATTTAGAAGATTATGAAAGTATATGCATTTAGGCTTGTGTGAAGAAAAAAAATATAAAGAAAACACCAGCAAAAAAAATATAAAGAAAACACCAGCAATAACAGCAACAAAACATTTTCAGAAAATCTATAGGGTTTGCAAGCCTTTTGTGTAAGGTTTTTATCTAAAGCCAAAGGCAGAGAGAATGTAATAAAATTGATGATTAATTCAGCTAAAAATTTGAAGCGGTTTTGTCTTCAAGTGTTTGAAATATCAAAAATATTTTTGACATCTTAAAATATCAAAAGAGAGCTAGGTTCCTTCAAGGAAATATTAGAATGAGAGCAATTCAGAAAATAATTGTTTGGCAAAGAAGCTATGATGGTAGATTAGCTTATTTGGTATTTGAAACCATTAAAAAGCAACAGTACTTTAAGAAGTGTGGTATTGGCCCTCCCAAAAGAGTATAAATCCTTGGAATTGCACAGAGAGAATATATGTAGACCAAGCAACACAATAAACTTAATATACAATAAAACTAGCTTTCCAGTATAACTCTATACTTGAGGAGAAAGGATTATTTAATGAGTAATTTTAGAACGATTCAGTAACAGTTTTGAAAAAAAAAAAGGAAAACATTCATACCTTATACAAGATCAAAATAAATTCCATGCTTTTGCACAAGCTGTTCCAACCACCAAGGGTGACTTCCTCCTGCTTGCCTACCCAGCAAACTCCCACACACCCTCCATAAACACTCAACTCAGTGCTTCTTTTGTGATTCCTTTCTAATTTCCTTTAAAAAACATAAATACATTCTATTCTCTACTCCCACTTTATGTGGGTAACTGTCTTGTGACAAATACAGTATGGCATTATAATAATTTGTACTTCCCTAAAGAGAGTGTTTACTCAGTTCTTTTAACCTTTGCAATCCCAGCACCTGAACCAGTATTGGCCACAGAGTAGGCATTCAAAGGGTCTTTGATGAATGAATGACACATCAATATCCAGGATAATACACACACATTAAAATTCCAAGCATGGTTTCACAGAATGTTTGCGGAAAATAAGTTTTTTAAAAAAAATACATTACAGGGCTTCCCTGGTGGCGCAGTGGTTGAGAGTCCGCCTGCCGATGCAGGGGACACGTGTTCGTGCCCCAGTCTGGGAAGATCCCACATGCTGCGGAGCAGCTGGGCCCATGAGTCATGGCCGCTGAGCCTGCGCGTCCGGAGCCTGTGCTCTGCAACGGGAGAGGCCACAACAGTGAGAGGCCCGCGTACCGCAAAAAAAAAAAATAAATAAATAAATAAATAATACATTGCAAAAGCATATGTACAATGAGATTATAGTTATAGAAGAAGAAGTATGGTTTTATTTACCCCAAAATAAAAGTATATGTTTATGCTAGGGTCATTAAAATATTTTCCATTGTTTCATTACCTTTACAAATTTTTTTCTCGTAGCATGTCATCCTTGGGCTTAATGTAACTGTTACAGGATGTTAGAATGAGAATCTTCCTATAATCAGTTTCAGCTGAAGCACCACTACAATAAATATTGGAATACAATGACAGAGAGACAAATCTATCCACCACTCCCAAATGCAGAATTTATAGTTAATAGGAATCCCTAAACTTTTGGACACTTCCATGATAGCAAAGGTATATAAAACATCAGAGAGAAGCTTTGGGGAGGAGTTCAGTAAGGTTTTTTTTTTCCTGGAAAGATCTGTTGTCTTGCTCTGTTTCCCCAGTCTCCTCTTTGGGGGAGCACATAGGGCATTAGAGGGCATTAGAGGGCAAAAATGAGCCACTAGCCTCAAGACCTGCAAGGCGATAGCCCTTAGAGTAGACAGGGGGTTGTCTCCCAGGTCACTGTAAAGCATTGAAATTCTGTTCCCTGACATTAGGAAACACAGAAGACTGGTCCCTGATGTAAAATTGATGAAGTAAAGCCAGCTGTGGAATGTGGTCTGCGCTTACCCCAGAAATCTTAAGAGAAGAGAGGGCCTGAATAGCTGCTTTGTTGAGATTAGACTGATTTCCAGGGGTTGTAGGGGCAAAGGACATACGAGTTTTCCCACAGTGAGAGAGAGAAGGGGTGGAACTAAGCTGGAATGGAATTGTTCAAGGTTCTGTCCAGCTAGAGGGATAAGGAAACCTCAGCAGAGAGAAGTTGGAAGTGTTGGTGTGTCGGAGTGGTGGGGGGAACTGGCGACCACGGGCTGAGAAAGGAGTCTTGGCAATTCAGGTAGAATATGTTTCTGCTTGAGTCGAGGAAAATGCAAGGGAAGGAGCCTAACAGGAAACCTCCAAGGGGTTCTCAGAAGTACTTTATGGGAAAAACGGGAAACAGTCAGCTTTCATCAACTGCAGGGCCCATAAAGCACAGTACTACCCACCTAGAGAGTATTGTCCTCTACCTCTTATCCTTCTAAGCCTTCCCCACGAGGACCTTGCTGAAGAGTAACACAAGTGGTAGGGGAAGTCAGCAGGACCGGGCTTCCTGTTCTGAGAAGCAGGTCCAAGCTGGTGAAGGGAAGAACATGTTATACCAATTTTGACATTTTGATAATTACAGGAAGCCGGACTTCATATATTCTGAATTGAGAGTGTTTGTTACTGAAAGCAAATGTTGAACTGTTTCCTAAGAGTAAAGGAAAAGTCACAAGCCTGCAGAAGAAAGATTACCACAGATAAAAGATTACACCATGGGGTAATGCTTAAAGGGATGGTGGGAGATAAAAACTTAATTGTGTTCTGATTCCAAACTACACATTGAGCTTGTTCAGTAGGTCAGTTGCATAAGGAAAAGCAGTCATTCTCCTTCCTTAATGCTCCAGTAAATCATAGAAATAAGTCATCCAGGTCAGAAAGTTTGTTCAGTTTTGATTTTTATTTTAAATATTATTTAAACCCTCATGAATTGTGGAACATCCTGCCATATTTCATATGCTTTTGGATGATAAAGTTTGGATCATTGATCATAAGGTGGTGATGGAAACTCATAGATCATTGTGTCTTTTTTTTTTTTTACTTTTTATTTTGTATTGGAGTATAGTTGATTAACAATGTTGTTATAGTTTCAGGTGTACATCAAAGTGATTTAGTTATACATATACATGCATCCAGTGCTTTTCAAATTCTCTTCCCACTTAGGTTGTCACATAATATTGAGCAGAGTTCCCTTGTGTCATTGTGTCTTAACCCTTCATTTTACAAATAAGGAAACCGTGGCATAGAGAGTTTAAATGACTTGCCCCGAACACCACTGCTGGTTAATGGCAAAACAGCTTCTGACGTGCCATGCTTCCTTTTCTGATCCACTCCAGAATTTCCACAGTCTGCTGTAGCTACACCCCCAGTCTGAAAGGAGTCTGAAAATAGAAGAGAAGTGGGCAGTTTTCCTAATAATACTAATCAGACATTGCGGTCTTCTCTAAGTGTCAGAGAGGGTCTCACAAAGCAAACTTTTAGAGAGTATAGGAAGTTAATTACCTTCCTCTGTAATGCATTAGTCAACGGTCCTTGTAACCTGAGGCTATTTAAAGTACAGCTTGTATTTAGTAGCATGGATTCAGAAGACTTTAGACATTAATATATCTAAGAGAGCCTATTTAATCTAGTTTATTACATTTTCCTCTGACATGCTTAAAGGTCTTTTAAAACCTATCTTGTGTTTAGTTAAAAACAACAAAACAGATTACAGAGAAAGAATGTTTTGATTGAAATTAATGATTACTTAATAGGTCTCCTTCAAAGGAACATGAAAATGGGGCTTACATATTTAAGAGGTTTCTGAGATGAAATGGCCTAGGTTTACAAATACAGGATTGAAGAAAGGATTGTCTGATTCCAAATAACTCTCTTAAAAATCTACTGCAGTACCGCTGTGTGTATCCATTGCTTTAAGGTAAAACATTGTCACCTAAGAATTCTTGGAAAATACAAATATGTGACGTCAACACTTCCCAGTGTTCCTCAGTGAGGATATGGTTTTAAGGGATTTAATTTTTAAGATGGGAGATAAACATTGGGTTTGTATGATATAAAAAGTAATACACACACACACACACACACACACACACAAAGTAATACAGTGCTCAGAATGACAGTGTAAGAATCTCTGAATTTCTGCTCCTCCATAAAAGCAATGAGAACACTTGCAAAAATCAAATTCAACTTTTTCAGGATTCTGGAAAATTCCTGCAAAAATCTGAGGAATGTTTATTCAAGAAAAATAGATAAATCTCAGTAAAAAAGGGAGTTTCGTGATGTTTTAACTTGCCTTATTCTCATCTCCTTCTCCCCCGCTCATGGTAGCCGTGAAAACCTAGCAGTGAGCCCCTGGAGAGGGGTAGAACAAATCAGGAGCCACGAAAAAAAGCCCCATTCCCAAGAATTGTTATTATCTGATTTGTGTGACAGCTACCTACGGACCCCAGCTTACAGGGCTTGTCTTTATCTGACCTGACTAGAGCTTACTCACTGCTACCAACATGTTCCCTACAGCATTTTTTCAAAACAACCAGTGGTGATTGTTTAATATCACAGCTGCCTAAAGTGCAGTAACTGATAAGGAACACTTAAAAAGAAAGCTGATCAAAACTCTTAAAAGGAAAAGCTTGGAAATGAGATTTCAATAGTTTGAAAAGCTTTGACATATTCTGGAGAATCTAACAGACTTCACACATATGCTGGGTTGTGCACATGCTCAGGAAAAATCTGAGAAGGTCCTAACCTCTTACCTAACCTTGAGGCTGTGCACAAACAGGAAGTGAAGGCTAAAATAGAACTGTTAACTGACTGTGGAGTAATGGAGTTGTGCCACAAACACATAGAGTCGCTTAGTGAAAGCTGGGAGACTCATTGGTTCAAGGCATTTATGTAAACGGAGATTTAACCAGGATTTGTTTTTCAAGTGAGTTTGATGTACTCTTGAGAGCATGTACAAGAGTGATTATTATCATGAGCTATGGAATCTAAGTGGGATAACTACTAAGTGGGAAGCAAGGATGTGAGGAGATTTATAGAGAAAGTGTGTTAAGGTTAATGGATTGATTATGTCTGGGTGAGGGGTTGAAAACTTATTAGAGTAGGAGTAGTAGAGGAAGTGGACAGGGAAACTTAGGGAGTAGAGATAATCAGAAATTGGGATGATGGAAGTTGAGGTTTTACAATTATTATTCTACAATGTCTAAGGTTTATCTCTGGTTATGAGTGGCCGAGATAGGGTGGAGGACAAGATCATTATACCAGGGAATCAACAAAAGATGATATCAAGTATTGCTGAGCCATTAAGTGCCTCATCTTTGACAATGTTTGCTTGGGGTAGAAAAAGCTGCATGTTACTGAATCTTTCCCTAGCACTGGAGACAGATGTCCATTGAAGGATACAGATCCAGGGATTAGCAAAGCAGGTCACTGAAGTTTGGAAGGCAAGGGATTCTAGGATGGTAGTAAGACAATGTTGGTGAGGATGCCCACTGCATCTAGACCAGACCAGTCTTCTGCTATAGGAAGAGGTGCTAATGGACTGTGCAAAATGAGGCAAGTGAGGGCTGAGAGCCATAGATTTAGGTGTATATGTGGAATAATTTAGTTGTGTATGTGGAAAAATTTAGGTGCGTATGTGGAATACCTTAGGTGCGTATGTGGAATAATTTAGGTGCATATGTGGAATACCTTAGGTGCGTATGTGGAAAAATTTAGGTCCGTATGTGGAATAATTTAGGTGCGTACGTGGAATACCTTAGGTGCGTGTGTGGAATAATTTAGGTGCATATGTAGAATACCTTAGGTGCGTATGTGGAAAAATTTAGGTCCGTATGTGGAATAATTTAGGTGCGTATGTGGAATACCTTAGGTGCATATGTGGAATAATTTAGGTGCGTACGTGGAATACCTTAGGTGCGTATGTGGAATAATTTAGGTCCGTATGTGGAATACCTTAGGTGCGTATGTGGAATAATTTAGGTGCATATGTGGAATACCTTAGGTGTGTATGTGGGGTCCTTATTCTTCCTAAGAAACGGGTTCTGATTATGCTTTCCTTTCTCCCACCTAGACACCACCATTTCGTCAATGTGAAATGAAATTTCACACTGTTTTTATTAATTCTCATAGATGGGATTAACCCACTGGTTCAGCTAAAGTGTTTTGAGCTTTAAAGAATTAAAGGAGAAATTGGGGACTAAAAGTTGTCAAATTCAGGCTGAAGTCATAAGCCTGGTGGCCCTCAATGTCCCAGAGCTGGCACAGCCTTGAGGACCCCAGCCACCAGTTCAGGAACCAAAAGGGAAGCCAAGAGATTCATTCTTTCTTTGAGCAAGTATAATGGGGTACTTTACAGTATTCAAAATCTGATTAATGAAAACTAAAGACGAACAGGGAGAAACAGAAACCAAGAAAGCATTCTGAACTATTCTTAAAATGCTCTGTAATCATAAAGCATTTGATCACAGCTGGGTTTAAATCAAGACTTTCCCACATCTGGCTGTGTGACCTTGGGCCATTTTCTTTACCACTCTGGGTGGTACTCTTTTAAAACTTACCTCAATAACGTTGTTCTAGTTCGTGAGACAATGTATTATTGGCATATATTTAAACATTTTATGATATGCAATCCCACATTTTTAAAATTAGGCAAAAAGAGAAGAGTGTTCTATTATTTTGCAAGATAAATGTAGTACGATGTTGTTTTCTTTGCAAATTAAATAATCTACCTGCAAAATATGTAATTAAACTCTCCAAATGTGAATGCTGGCTCGTTAGACCTTTATCTCACTTATCAGCCACGTGATGTTATCTCCTACATTGATAAGTTTGGGGATCTTTCACTCAGCACTCAAACAGACTATAGGAGTAGACAGGGATGGCAACAGGCAAAAAGAGGGTTTTTGTACCTCACCCGACTTCCTTTGTTCAGAGATCTGGGATAAATGTTGGTAAGGCTATGGTAGGCTCAGGGTGCATGGAGGCAGGGAATAAAACTAGATAATATTTCAAGGTTTCTTATTTTGATCTTAGAATAACGAGCAAGAATTTTCATTATTATATAGCAATTCGGGAAGATGGCTTTTCTGCTGATGTCTGGCATCTCCTTGGGGACTTTATGCTGATGAATTGCATACATCCTTATAGTGACACTTAATTTGTCACTGTTCTGAACTCATAGACCAGTGTTTTAAATGAGGTCTCTATTATTGCTGTTTCAGGCACAGAAACTTGGGTGAGGATGGAACTGTGTGGTCAGCCAAATGGACCACTGTCTAGTCAAGTGGGACAAGTGATGCTCATTTCCTGGATTGGCTGAAAATCCAACCAGGCCCTCACCAGGAAATTCGCTTCATTGCTCCACAGCCATTCTTGGAAGAAGTTGACTTGTAAGTACCCATTTATGTGTTAATATGTACTGATTCCTCAAATGGTGCCTAGTTACTTAGCACTTTTCCCAATTGAGAGAAGGCAGTACCTGCATTAGCAAGCAGGCTAGTTTCTCCTCTTCAGTGTTTGTTATCTAAGCAGCATCTTCCTTTAGAGTATTGAAATTTTCACATATGTGTCCTTTACTCTTAAAGCCAATGTTTTCCAAGTTCTCGAACTGGCCAATCCCTTTATGAAGCAGATGGTCCAACAAGACTACCAAAGATCCCATGCAAATTAATAAAAGTAACAATCATAGAATGTAATTTATTAAAATAGCTTTGGTTGTCCTTTCTTTACCTTCCCAACTCCTAATTCTTTTCACAGAGATATCCAGGTCCCTTGGGGCTTCCTTATCTTAGGAATCTTGGTAGAACTGAAAGCAAAATGACTCTCAAGTAATGGCATTTCCTGAAACTGTAGAAGAAAAAAATGTTAAGTGTCCCAGAAGAACAGCATAGTAATTGAAAGGTTTTTAAGGGCAAGGAAAGAAAAGGAAGATTGCCCAAGGCTGAGGAAGAAAAGAGCTCCCTTACTTCCTCAAGTAGGCCTGGGCTTTCCGCCTTGGAGGAGCCCCTCTAGAAGGATGGCTGCAGAGTTTATCTGGGGAAGCTGCCCCTCACTCAAGTGTAGCATAGAAGATGATAGGCCTGAAGGAATCATATGGTGTTTCCATAGTAACTAGTGGGGTCTGTGGTACCAAAGCAATGTTGTGGTATTATGGAAAACCTTAAGAATCTTGACTAAGTATTCGAGTAGGAGGAGATGGAAGTTAAATAATGGCTGAAATTGAATTTTCAACCCTTTCAGAGGTGGGTGGGTACCCAAATTCAGAATTAAATGATATAAAGTAAAATTATAAAACACAATTTTTCTTACCTATCTGTTTGTGGTCTAGGATTCATTCCTACTATACTAACATTGCATATAACTTTTCAATTTTCAAAACTGTTTACTTACCCTAGAATAAGTATGTAGATAAACATTAATATCGCCCTTGCTTTACAGATCAGGGAATTGAGAGTCAGAGAATTTGAACAATTTGCCTAAGATACAGAACCTACTAGCCGCAGAGTCAGGAATTAAGGTCACATCCACCTACCCCTAAGTTTCATATTATTTTCAACATACTATGTTGCCTTTCTAATAGAGTAACTAATGTCACTCATTAGGCGCTATTGAGGGGATGGTTGGAGTTACTTAAGTATAACTAGATTGTTAATTAAGGGTTCTGATACCCACCAAGCAATACCAGCTAGGTATCTTACAGTTCAGCTCAATTCTAACACTATTTACCTGGAAATAGTATCAGATCCCACAGGCTGAGGACTCAGTCCCACATGACTGCCCTCCAGTTTAGTTGCCAATCACAAGTCAGGGTTATTACCTGTGCTTCTGATCCACTGGCTATAAATGAGAGGTTCCCACAGCCCCCTCCTTGGGTTCAATTAATTTGTTAGAGCTGCTCACAGGACTCAAAAAGTTTACTCACTAGATTTCTGGTTTATTACAAAGGATATTAAAGGATATGAATCAACAGCCAGATGAAGAGATACATAGGACGAGCTCCTGAACAAAGGAGCTTCTGTCCTCTTGGAGTTTGAGGTTCAGCATGGTGGCACGTGGAAGCATTCTGATTCCCCAGCCTGGAAGCTCTCCAAACCCCTGCCTTTGGGGTTTTTATGGAGGCTACATTATGTGAGCATGATTGATTAAATCACTGGCCATTGGTGATTGATTAACTTCCAGCTCCTCTCCCTTCCCCAGAAATCAGGAAGTGAGACAGAGTTTCAACCCTCTATTCATGGTTGGTTCCTGGGCAACCAGTACCCTCACCCCATCTTTAGGTGCTTTCCAAAATCACCTCATTAACATAAGCCCATTTGTAGAGGAAAGGGTCTTGTTATGAATAACAAGACACCCGTTTCACCTTTATGGCTCTGAAACGATTTCAGGAACTGAGGACTAGAGAGCAAAGGTTATAACAAAAGGTGATTCCATTGCTCTTATCACTCAGGAAATTCCATGGGTTTGGGGAGCTATGAGCCAGGAACCAGGAGGAAGACCAGTTGTACATGAAAAGTATATTTCTGTGATCTGAATGACCAAATATGTTTCTTATAAATCACAGAATAGCACTAATTTAAGCCATAGTTAACAAAATTGGACCTCAATCACAGGTTCTCAGGGTCACTGTGGGATCAGTTTAATAGGGATTTTCTTATGCGGCTGCTCTCAGGCTTCTTCTAAGGCTCTGTGCATTCCTCCCTTCTTCAAGGAAGCTGCCCCCTCTTGTTCTGCTAGCCCTTTGTTCCTTCAGCAGAATTCAGCCCCACAGGTGATGCCCTCATTCTTGGAGTACTACTCCCTTGTCTTCCTTTCCACCACATTCTCCTGGATTTTCTCTCTTAGGGGCCTCGGTATTCTTTTTTTTTTTTTTTTTTTGTACCTGAATAAAAGATTGCCTTCTCTCAACATTCTTTCTGGGCCCTTTTTCTCTTCTCTGACATTTTCTGTGAGGGTAAGCTCATCAATTCCCATAACTTTAAATATTAGTGATTATATATTTGAATCCCAAAATAGTAATTCAGCTTTGTTTGACCTCCAGACACGGATTGAACCAGTTTTCCCCCACTTAATTAAATGTCAAAAGTCTTTACCACAGTTTTCAATCAGTCTGTTTTCTCCCTCACCTTTACTCATTCACAAATCCTTCAATAGGGCCTATACGTATCTCCCAAATTTCCAGTCTGTCTTCCTCTCTCTGGCTCTCCTGTCTCTGTTATCACTATGACCTCTCATCTGGGCTGTGCATCTGCACCCCAACTGCTCTTGCCCCCCCTAATTCTGTCTCACTGCAACGCACTGCAGCATAGCCGCAAAAATAATCCTCTTAAAACACAATCAGATCATCTGACCCTTGTGTTCTGAACCCTCCAAAATCTTCTCTCTTCACTAAAGGAAACCCAAACTCCTCACATCCCACAAGCTGCCAGTGATCTGACATCTCCTGATCCTGTCCCATGTCCCTCTCACACTCTCTCTGCCTGTTCCAGTTACACCCAACCTCCATCAGGGCCTCTGTTCATGCTGTTCCTTCTGTCCGTGATTTTGTCTTCCCCTAACTCATCCTCTGGCTGTCTTTTCTCAGAGAGGACTTCCTTGCCACCCATCTAGAATGTTCTGAACCTCAGTTTCTCATTTGCTTCCTTCTTTGGACTTATCACAGTCAAAGATTTTTCAGGCCTGTGTTTAAATACTTGATTGTACACGTTTCCACAATAGAATTTGTGTTTCATGAAGACAGGGACAAGGAGAGTCTTGTTGTTTCTCATATCCCCCGTGCTGAGCACCACGAGGGGCCCATAGAAACTTCTGGATACATTTGTGTTGACTGCGAAAGAAGAACCCAAGCCCAACACTCAGCAGATAAACAATGGAAAATAGGAGTTCAGCTTTGGTATTGAGCTTATGGGACACTCAGATCTTGCTCCAGATTCTATCTAAAGCAGTCCACTTCTACTTCGTAGACAGGGAGGGAGTTTAGTCATAGCACACTGAGGGTCCATTAGATACAGAGGGGCTGGCCCCACGGGACCAGACTAGACTGTGGACCTCCTTGACTTCTTAAGCACAGATC
This sequence comes from Neophocaena asiaeorientalis asiaeorientalis, assembly GCF_003031525.2. NCBI lineage: Eukaryota > Metazoa > Chordata > Mammalia > Artiodactyla > Phocoenidae > Neophocaena > Neophocaena asiaeorientalis. The sequence continues at coordinate 834,849 of NW_020173727.1, read as the reverse complement.
CCAGGGAGTTCTGTTAGGTCAGATCATGTGGATGAAAGTCAACCTTCCATTTAATGCAGAGTGATTGACACCTATGCTGTAACCTATGCAGGTCTGTCATGTGTGACTGTCTGTCATCTCTGCTCATCAGTCTTATGCCTTATAGCATCTTCCTGACTAGTTCAGGAATCCAGCCCTTCCCTGATCTGATTCTGTGGCTCAGCCTTTAACCATTATGACAATCAGTGTCACCTGAGTCTGCCCTGAAATAGTTTGCTGTGCCATATGGCCAATTAGAAGATTATAATGACTGATGCTTTTAAGGTCCACCTTGGCCTTGCCTCTATGTGGCCAATGAAATCATTGTTTTCAAGGAAAAATACCTGTGCGGTCATGGAGGAGTGTGCTTCATACATGATTTCTCGTTGGGTTATGTCTAGGACAAGTTCCTAGTCTTTTTTATTCAACGTACATGCCTATAAATTTTCAAACTCCTGTAACGTGTCTGATTTATAGAATTATGAGAGATAATACCTCTCCCATTAACAAAATTAATTTAGAATCATGGTACTCCATACAGGGGAATTTTCTCAGCAATAAAAAGAAACAAAATACTGATACATGCAGCGATGTGGGTGAATCTCATTTGCAACACACTAAGCAAAAGAAGCCAGATTCCAAAGACCATATATCGTGTGATTCCATTTATATGATATTCTGGAAAAGACAAAAATACAGGGAGAAAACAGATCAGGGGTTGACAGGGCTGGGGGTGGGTGGTACAGGGAGGATTGATCACAACGAAGCATGAGGGAATTCTCTGGGACGGTGGAACTGTTCTGTATCTTCATTATGGTTGTGGTTACACAGCTACATGCCAACCATGGTAAGTTTTTTGTGTCAACCTGGCTAGGCTACGGTACCTAGCTACTCAACAACACTCATCTAGGTGTTGTCGTGAAGGTATTTTGTAGATGTGGCTAACACCTACAATCAGTTGACTTTCGATGAAGGAGATGATCCTTGATAATGTGGGTGGGCCTCAACCAATCAGTGGAAGAGCAAAACTGAGGTTTCCCCTAAGAACGAAAAAACAGCCTCAGAACTGCAGCATTGAAAGACAAATATCATATAATATTGCTTACATGTGGAATCTAAAAAAAAGGCTACAAATGAACTTATCTACAAAACAGAAATAGAGTTGCAGATGTAGAAAATAAACTTATGGTTACAGGGTGGGGGTAGGTAAGGGGGGAGGGATAAACTGGAAGATTGGGATTGACACATACACACTGCTATATATAAAATAAATAACTGATAAGGACCTACTGTATAGCACAGGGAACTCTACTCAATACTCTGTAATGGCCTATATGGGAAAAGAATCTAAAACAGAGTGGATATATGTATATGTATAACAGATTCATTTTGCTATATACCTGAAGCTAACACAACATTGTAAATCAACTATACCCTAATAAAAATTATATTAAATAAAAAAAGACTGCAGCATCAACTCCTGCCCCCAAATTTCTGGGCTGCTGGACTTCCCCTGTGGATTTTGGACTTGTCAGCTCCCACAGCTGTGTAAACCAATTTCTTGGAATAAATCCCTTCATATATATATGGTTTTGTTTCTCTGGAGAACATAACTCATACAATGAGTTTATCAAAATTTATAGAAATATTCACCTAAAAATGATAAATTTTACTATATGTAAAGTATACCACAATAACCCTGATTTAAATTTTAAAAAAACTGATTCAGAATACTAGTCAGGATTCAGTTTTAGGATATATAGAGAAAACGTGTGTGTGTGCAAATAAACATGTGTGAGTTAGTGCACGTGTGCCTTTATGCCACGTGTGCCTTTGCAGGTGTGTGTGTTTCTGCAGAGGATGTGAGGAAGGTGGGTGAGTTTGAAAAAAATCCTTAATCATGAAAGTGGAGTGATAAAAGTAGGATTCTGTTTGCAATCTGGGCTGATTGGGAGGTTGTTTCATAGCTAAAGAAGGAGGCCCCAGTGCAATAGGACACCAGCTGGTCAGTGCACTAATGAGTCCCAACACTTGAGTGGGGAGATTAAATTAAAAGTAAACTTTTATTTTCTTAGCACTACCTATACACACGATGATATGTCAGGCCTTTCGAGGTAAATGAGGTGAATAAAATATGGTTACTGGCCTCAATGTGTTCACAGGTTATTAGAGAACATATTAGCAACTTTGTAAATAACTGTAACCCTGGGCACAGAGGTGCAGACCCAGGAAAACATGGACTGCAGGAATGGGGTGCTCCAGCAGGACCAAAGAGATAGTAAGTCTGATACGGTTATCATTCAATAAATATTTGTTGGAGGCTTCCTTTGGGCCAGTTTGGCTAGCACATAAGGTATATATAAAAGACAAAACTAAAACAGGGAAGGCTAAAGTGTAAACACTGGATAGACAATTTTTTAAATTAGAAACAGTTTTGAAATGGTTTACTTCCACTTGAGAAAGGAATGAACCCAGATGTGAAATGGGTCACTCTGCTCCTTAAGATCTAGTTAAGATTTGCTCAAGCCATCATTCCCTTTTAAATGTCCAATGACTTCCTTGAGAGGTTTGCTAATTCCTGGGGTACTTAGTCACCTTCATTTCTGCTCTGATTTTCTGCTGCCCCTGAATCCTTGTTTGCATATCGTGTCTTGAAGCTATTCCATTATGTCTCTTGCACACCCCTCCAGCCATCTCTTCTCATCTCAAGAACTAGGCTCACGCAACTTTCCACTCATTCCTGCATCTATTCTAACAATACTACAGTACCTTCAAACTTGAAACCCCTCGATCTCATGTCCTACTCCAGCTACTGGCCTAATTCTGTGCTCCCATTCATTGAAAAATATTCAAAATTTAGAATAATAGATGCATACAGTTTAAAGAAATTAAACAGCCGAAATACCTTCTCACTGGGACACCCCTAAATGTCAGTGTCTGGGGTTCAGATGCTCAGGATTTTTGAGAACATGACTGTAACCCTATGTCTGAGGCAGGGCAGTGGGATAATTTTTTATCTGGAAACAGGCTACGGAAGGCAGACAGGATCCCCGTTCCATTTGTAGACTGGCACCAAACCCTCTTGTTTTCAGCCCTCCAAGTTGCCTAGTGTTCCTTATTTTAGAGTCTCTCTGGTCTTATTTCTTGAGAAACAAAAATCTTTTCTTCTTCTATGGGGTGTGTTGTCTCAGATTGTCAATTTGAGCTGAGATTGAGAAATTCCGTAAGTCGAAACTGAAGAAAACAGAAACGCAAGAGAAAAATCCACTGCCTTCAAAAGAAACGATTGAACGGGAGAAGCAAGCAGGCTAGTCATAATGAGGCGTGCGCCGCCAATATGCACTGTACATTCCACAAGCACTGCCTTCTTATTTTACTTCTTTTAGCTGTTTAACTTTGTAAGATGCAAGGAGGTCGATCAAGTTTAAATGACTGCGCTGCCCCTTTTCACATCAAAGAATGGAGAACTACTGACAGCGAAGGCGGTGCCTGCCTCTCCCATCTGCCCGCCTGTCTGGCTGGCAGGGAAGGAAAAGAACTTGCATGTTGGTGAAGGAGGAGGCTGGGACGACAGTGAAATCTAGAGTAAAGAGCAAGCTGGTCCACAGTGTCCTGCGGGCTGTAAAATGCAGTTTAATCAGAGTGCCATTTTTTGGTTGTTGTTCAAATGATTTTAATCATTGGAATGCACAATCTTTTAAATATGCAAATTAAAAGTTTTTAAATCTGAAAAAAAAAAAAGTCTCAAATTGTCATCTGGCTGTGTGGAAAGTGGAAAGGAACCTGGGCAGGGGAGAGCTTAACTGTTCTCTGTATGGAAATTCAAGCAAGTCCCATGCTTCTGGGTGGATGAACTTAGAGATTAACAAGAAGCTGCTATCACTCATTGGGATGCAGAAGCAAAAGTAAAAGTCCTCAGCTGTTATTTGAAACTTAGATGACTGAGCAGGAACCAAGCACCGCTGTCTATGAAGCTGCCGCCACTGCTAACGTCTCCACCAAATTCTGGAGAAGACATGCCTTCTCCCTTCCCTCTACCTTCCAATCACCTGCTTGCCTCCCACTGTCAGAATCTTCCCTTTGTCCCTCCAGTCCTTCCAATAACTTTATAATGAATGCCTTGTATTACAGTTTCTTTGTTTGAATATCCTGGAGTGGTTTCCGTTTTCCTGATTGGATGTTGACATATACGCTGACACCTTCCTCTGTAACTGGTACCATTGTTCTAGTCTTTATAGGACTTAGTGCTCTCAGAACTGATCTTACTAACTTTTGTTCACTTGGTTATTGTCTCTCTTCCCCCACTCAAAGGCAAGGATTAAGGGAGGAGGGGTTGGTCTCTGGCTGCCTTACCTCTGTGTCACAACATCTAGAATAAACCCTGCTTCCTAGCAGATGTTCAATAGATATTTGTTGCAAGAATGGACACACATGAAAATGAGACCTAAGCACTTTTCTTGGTTTCAAAAACAATTATCAATAGGATTCCTTTGGGTCGTACTGACTTTACTGATGGTTGGGAGAGATGGAAAAAGTTTACACCTAAGTGTCAGTATCTCCTTATGCCTTTCTGACACGCCACTCTTCACTTTCCATTCTCTCCTCTTCCAGTCCCCTCTGCACCACCTCCCTTCAGAGCACACCTACCAAAATTCATCCATCAACCATAACAGTCTTCTCCTCCCCAGCCCCACACCCAGATTGAGCTCAGGGCTCACCTTTGTGTATCTACCCCTTATTAGTGTTCCCCCTCATGCAGACTGCTGCTCTGAACCTCCCCTCCCCACCTCTCTGCCATAGGAAGGCAGCGGCAGACTGGGTTTATTTCCCCACTGATATGTACTATACTTCTCCCCTTAGAAGGCAAAATACCTACAATTTGTTTCGGTTTAAAACTTTTTAAAAAAGTAGATATTAGGTAGATATAAAATCAGGAATGTGTCCTCAGTAACATGTAACGGTAATCTTCTTGCTTCGGAATCAAATACTACATTTTTAAGGGTAATAAAAGAAAACAGAGATATATAGCTCTGCTCCCTGGCTATTCTCTAGTGTATATGTCTCCTACAAATTCAAATTAAAGGAGTAAGAATGGTGGGCACATGATATGACTTTCATGCCATCCATCTTCTGGGTTAACAAAGAAAATTCTTCCAATTCAAATGATTTCTGAAGTCAGAAAAATAAAACTCAATGACGTGTGTGTGCATAAATGTGTATTTCAAACCTTAATAGAACAGATACATTCCAGACATAAATTGGATGCACGTTGCTCAGAAAATTCATGAACTTGGGGAGTGACCTTCAGACAAGGTCGGAGTCACTTGCTCCTTTACTGCTGAGAGCCAATCACAGGACTAGCCATTGCCAAGGGCTGCTCAGAGGCCTGAGGCATAAGTTGTCAGAGGTAATGGAAAGGGAAGGGAGCCGGGCAGAGTATAGGAGAAAAAAATAGAGAAGATAATAAGGATGTTTGAATACCGTCAGCAACAGCCTCAGGTACATTTTGCTGTCTTAGCTGCGTGAGTCAGCCTGGCCGGAAACAATCTAAAAAAGGCACGGGCAGGGCTGGCTGCAGACTGCGTATTTTGGGTCCGCTGCCCTGCCCACGCTGGAGCTGGCGACGCTGCAGCTGTACTTTCTCTCGCGTGAGGCACGGGCTGCCGGCGCCTTCCAGGGTCCAGTGAGAACCACTCATCTCGGAGGTCATGGAAAAGGAGGGAAGTCACTACTTCTTTTGCATGATAGTCATTTCTCCCCTTCCTCATCACTTCCTGAAATGAGAGTTGAACATTAACTAGAAAATTTTGTTAATCGAACTAAAATACCTTGCTTAGCGAAGGAAACGGTGTAAATGAGCTGCTGCTGTAATCAAGTTCCAGTTCTTATCTAAAGCAAGGGAAAGGGCGCTGGAGGAATTGTAGGTTATAAGTGTGGGCAAGTCTCCCCCTAGTGGACAAATGGCATCACGTCGCACTTGCAAAGATTGTGCCTCGTTGGCGTGAAACAAACATTCAGAGAAGAACCGGAAGAAAAGAAAACGTGTTATTATGACACGTATTTCAGTCTTGATTTCTAAGGGGTTCTTTTTAGTGGACAAGTAAAACTGAGTTGTAGATTTTACGTATCATTTGTGAATTTTTACCTTTAGAGTGTTGGTTATTAATCACTTGAATATGACTCCATGTCTCCCCGTAAGGAAGAATAAGCAGAGACCATACCATTTTCTAGGACTGGTTTTGAAAGGCCTAAGTCACTTCTGAGGAGACATCGTATTTGGGAACAAGCTAAGAAAGTTCATGGTAAAAAAGAGTGATTGGAGATTCCGTTTTTATGGACAAAATGAGTCCCAGTGTCCTTGCCCCTTGAACAGTGGCATGTCAGCAATCTCACCAGACTGACAGTTCCTCATGGGGGTCCTTGGGTCAGCATCTTCTGCCAGCTCTACCCTTCTTTGAACCAGCATCCATGGCCCTATACTCTTCAGAGAAAATAGAAGTGGCAAGTTATCTGTGCTCTTGACTAATCTTGACCTTTCTCAGTATCCTCCAGCTATTCTTGACTTTCAGTAAGAAAACTTGAAGTCTATGGAATAGACCTCAGAAGAGTTTTCAGGGTCCTAATATATATAGAAAATATATCTGTATGTGCCTATGTGTACATGTGCATATGTACTTGTGTGTGTGTGTAAGTATTTATATTTCTGGATGGAAGTTTACAGACTGGAAATTCATTGGATTTTCAAAGTATCTGTGGCTTAAGAAAGATTATGAACTACTGATGAAAAATCTCATTCCACTGGAAAAATAAGCCACCACAGAGATGGGGTACCTTGGTTGTGGAGTCAGAATGCCAAAATTCAAATCCAACTGAGATTCCTTAGGAAAGTAATTTAATCTCTCCAAGCCTTAGTTTCCTCTTCTGTAAAATAAGAATAATAACAAGAGCACTTAATCCATTGAATTAATGCAAGAATTAAATGATGTAATGCATGCATGTACCAAGCAACTTGCTTGACCTATATTAATTGCTCAGTAAAGGTTGGCCTTTATTATTATGCTAAACTTCAAACGTGCAAAATGTTAGGTTTGTTAAATTCACACTGTGTGCATCATATATGTTCCAGTAATTTTACAATCTTTTGGATGAGGTAGAAGGGTTATTTTTGTCTTTTGATAGAAAGGGGTTATTTCTTTGAAAGAACCTAAGTATGGCTCTATCCAGGGTGATGAACTGAGTCATAGAATTATATAATTTTAAAGCAAGTAGAGACCTGAATTATTATCCAGTCATATCTCCTTCAATGATATTTTGTAGATAAAATAATCATGATGCATTTTGGAAAAGGACTTGCTCAGGTCACTCTTTGTGACTGCAATTCAGGACCCTAACTTTTAATTCTGAGCTGGTTTTACCACAGCTCTCAAAGACATTTTTAGCCTTTTTTCCTCCATTTCATCAGGTTCTTAAAGGTCTATAAAAGAAAAGATTGAGAATGGCTGTCTTGTGGGAAACATCACCATCCATCAGGACTCTGCTCAAATCCCTGGCTTCCTGGACCCTCTGGCTCACAGCCAGGTTCTTTTTTTTTCTTCTTCTGAGAATTCTGCATATTACAGTCTCCTCACCAACTATCTTAGTCTCACAGTACATATCACATTATGTGTCTCTTTTTTGTCCCATTAGAGTATAAACTTCTTGAAGACAGGAGCTATGAGCTTGCATCTAATAGAATTAGACAAAATAATGTTTCATGAAGGGAAGGATAGAAGGTTCAAAGGGGTTGGAAGAGCATCTATTTCACTGATAAACTTGAACCTGAAAAACTCCAGGGGACCTAGGAAAAGTCCATTGCTCATTGCTGACACTTTTCTTCTGGAGTCATCTGGAAGCAATAGGAACTGTAATCAGCCTGTGATCAGGGTTAACAGCACAGAAAGGCTAGAGGTGAACTGTAGGAAAAAATCCAAGACCCAATCACATCTTGGGGACAGGACTCTAAAACTTCAAAAGGGCAAAATGTGAGAGTCAGGCCTGAAAAATAGAGTATATGGCGTGGACGTGCTCATAAGAGCAGGGCAAAGCTTGGTTCCTAGACTTTGATCCTAGATCTAAACCTCAAGTGAAAGAACAAAGCAGACCGAGTGCCAGGCTTGGTCCATACATCTGAGATTGGGCAGGAACTGAAGGAGGAGGTGAAATCCCTAGCTTTGAAGATGAAAGCCTTGAGGGCAGAAGTCAGGTCGGACCCCAGTCCCCCCAGTGTTGTGTTCTGCTGTTTCTCAGCTTTTCTTCCTTACTGCACCTCAAATCATGCCACGATAGGTGAGACATGGTCACATTTTCTGCCAGTGCAACAAGTGTGTAGGAGACAAGGCCTTTTAACCTGACTTTAAATTGTTCTCTAACTTCCCTGAAAGAGTGCTCAGTAAAGGAGCCCTAGAGCATTTGTGTGTCTGGATAGAGGATTTGTGTTTCCTGAGATTCTCTGAGATGTCTGTGACTGCAAAGAGGTAAATGGTGGTTGCTCTAGTCTCTCAAGTCTTCACAGCTCTCCAAACCCTCCCAGAAGAATCGTGTTCCTTTACAAGTTCTAAGAACAACAATTCTTTTGAATCCATTCCCTGGACAGTCTTCACCTGTGTCGTAAACCAGGACCTACAGACACCAGTCTTTTGGGGAGGATTCCCTGAAGTTGCCGCTAATCCAATGCTATTAGAAGAGGATGCCAGACTGCCTGAGAATGATCACTAAATGCCTTTAGTGATTACTAAAGGAGCCCAAGGAATCACTAGCCCAAGAGAAACGCATGAAGCACAGTACAAATGTATTGATCCCAGAGCATTCCTTTGACACAGCAGACTTTAGCTTAAGGAAAGTTTGGGGTAATGTGTAGATCGATAATCATTAGGATACGAAGAATAGCGATTTATTCCTTTTCAAATCAGGTTCTGATCTTGACAGAGGGCAGAAACAACTTGCCTCATTTTATCTTTAAATTATCTGGAGACCTGCTTTTCAATAGCTGGAGAAAACTGGGTCATGTGTTTGTCTTTTTGACCAAAGAAACTCACATCCCAGAACAATGGGATATCATCAAGGTTGTGCTGCTCAAAGACAGAGAATTTACAGAGTGTTGTTTGAGGTTCTGAGGTTAATTAAACACTAAAAGTTATCTGTAAGTAGCAAGTAAGGGAACAATCTATCTTCAATGGGATTTAGATCTATTCTAGCCTGTAGTAAATTGCAAATGTTACTGCAATGCCCGGGTCCCAAGAGTAACAATCGAAGAGATTGGCTTAAACACTACTGAAATTTTCTTACTCAAATGAGCAGCTTCTGAAATGGGGCATTTGAGTCCTCTCTTGCCTTAGATGCCCAAATCAGCAACATCACCCTTCCATCTACCCAGACTTCTGAACAAAACCTATCATAATCTCGGATCACTGTGTCTCAATGGAGAAAGAAAGTAAACGTCGGTGGAAATAAAAACCGTTCCCTGAGGACTTGAGTAGAAACAGTGTATCAGAGGTTGCTGATACGGTAGTGTGATGCCCATGAGAGACATGGCTGGTTGCCTGCCTAATAGCCATGATCTCTTCTTCTTTACCACCAGACAGCCATTGTGTTTGGAAATGTTAAAGAAAACGATTACATTTTCCAACTTTGTTCAAGCTAGCAATGACTATGTGACACATTTCAGGTCACTGAGATGTAAGCAGAAGTTGGGAAAATTTCCCAAAAGGTGCTGAGACAGCTAATATGTGCCTTTTGACCTTTGCTATTTCTTTTCTTTCTTCCTGGAATGGAAACAAGATGTTGAAGATGCAGCAGGTACCTTGTGTCTACAAGGAGACATGCATGGGGGCAAAATTCACATGCAAATGATGACTCATCAAAAAGACAGAAAATACTTTGGCCCTTGATGGCATCATAGAGCCATCATATCAGCCCTGGACTCCTTGATTCCACTCTTTTTACCATATGAGAAAAATTACATCTCTGATTATCATTAGTCACAAGTGAACTGGGTTTTCTCATGCTTGCTACCACATGCAATGCCTACGATGCAATGTCCCTTCTCTCCTGATGATCTGAGGCTCCATAAGTCTCCTAAAACTTAGATGCAAACCTAGAAAGAGAGAAAAAAAGTCTGGTTTTCTCTCTTGATTACCAGATTGAATTAGACTACATTTCTGGCCCTTGGTGAGATGCAGGCTCAAGAAAAATATAATAAAAATTTTCACTTTAGAAAAAGATAAAGGATTTTTTTTGCACGTTTGACTTTATAGCTTCTGCAATTCATACTTGCTACAAAAGCACAGGATAAGAAACAGCTTAAATACAATACCAGACAACGATGTTTAAGTTCACCAACTTTCACGATTAGAAAGAGACCCTTACTGGTAACATCTTCCTCCCTATGCCCCTGCTATCCCTATTCACTATACGGGGGCCCACTTTTACTCTCTCTATTGAGATCTTTCTTCTGCTTCTTTTATCTCCATGCCCCAGGGTCATAAATCCCTGTCATGTCTGCTGACCTGGGGAAACACTCAAAATTCCTATTAATCTGTTAGGTAGAGCAACTTAGTCTCCAGTGTTTCATCCTTTCCCATTGCTCCCATTTCATAGTCAAAGAATTCTTAATATGTTTTCCTGAACTGGATGAGTAGTCTCCTGGTTCTCCACTTTAGCTTTCCTTTAACAACTTCCCAAACCTATAATTAAATTTTTAGGATGGGCTTAACTCAAAGTAGGACAGCTTTCCTTCTCATAACCACAATATAAGTGCAAAGTGGTGTGCAAGAGCAGGAGGTCACATGGGAATCTTTATTCTCTTCTGTTCCAAAGTAAACCCCAGGGAGGTGAGGGCTTTTCACCCTTTCAATACAGATATTTACATAGACCCTGTACAAAAGGCCCCAAAATCAAAGATTGAGAAGCACAGTTTAAAGGGTAAGAACAACACAAAACTAGTTATTTGAGCTCAACTCACCAACTTAGCAGGAAGAACCAGAGTTCTCCTACCAAATCCCTTCTCCCCAGTAGCTTCCTGGAACTGTGGCCCTTTCCCTGCCTCAGTTTTCCACACCACCTGGCTCCTGGCTCCTGGCTCGAGCATGAGCTAGCACCTCCCCTGTATTAGTGAGACTCCAATTTCCCCTGTTTTCATGACCAGAGTTCCTCTTCCTATTGACATGGCCAATGGCCTGACAGCCATTGCTATTGTCACTGGACTGGGTCCAGCTGAGACCCAAACTTTCTTCTCACTAGCCACAGTCCTCGAGTCTCCTGGGCTATGTCCTCAAGAAGTGGTTGTGTTCCTTGATAAAGCGTCAGAACAGAGCTGCTACGGAGGGCTCTTTTACTCTGTACACACACACACACACACACACACACACCAGCAGTGCAGCAAGGATGGGTGTCCCGCTCCAGACTGGTCACTGCCTATCTTGGATCAAGTTACCTCCCTCCCTCCCTGTTCCCAGGAAGTATTGCCAAACTTCTGCCACTCCCATCTCTACCGGGAGTCAGTGTAACCAAATGGTTAAGACCGTGGGGTTCAAATCCCAGCTTGCTAAGATTTAGCTAAGTGACTATGACAAAGTTACTTAACTTTTCTGAACCACGGTTACCTCATCTTTAAAATGGGGTTAGTGATTATCCATGTGATATTTTAAAGAATTATACAAGGTGATATATGTTTAGTACTTAAAGCTGACACCTCATAAGTGCTTGGTAAATTGGTGCTTCCAATGATGGATTTCTTCCTTTTGCAATTATACTCAGAACTTTGAGAAGCCAGTAAAGTTCTTTCTTCAACTATTTGTAGCTAGTGACCTCTCTGCTGTGTTTCCTTTACTTTTTCTGCCAGGATATTAAACAAGAAAAGTATGTTGTGCTCTGGCCTTTCTCCAGTGGGGTCTAGTCCCTCCCCAGCAGGGTAGATTCTGAGGCTTCTTCCACTCCCCTCCTCAGTAATCTGTTTCCTAGTCCCTCGCACCCCAGGATCCAAAACAACATGTAACGTTTATACGTTAAAAAGTAAAGGTCAACTCTGGAATATGGAGGCTTGGTCCACAGCCCCACCCCCAAGTTAGAATTAGTGAGTTAAAGAGATGAGGCCAGTAAGACGGAAAGGAGTCATACCACACATGGCCTTGAAGGTGTTTGTAAGGAGTTTAGCTTTATTCAAAATGTAAAAAGAAGGTGTTAGAGATTTAAATCAAGGCAGTGAGATGATCTGGTTAAGAAGGTCACTCTCACTACCTTGTGGAGAATTACCTGGAGTGACACAGAGTAGAAACAGGAGCAGTTTAGTGAAGATGGGAGGAGATCATGTGTTACACTCACACACATACATGTATAAATATATACATATGTATACATGTATACCTACCCACATAGAAATATCTATATATAAATGCTTCTGATTACTTTAAATGAAATGGCTTCCATAGTGTGCCTTCATGTCATTTTTTTTTTCTTGTAATAATTACTTTTCTCATCTACTCTCTGGAAAAATTACTTTTGACAGTACTTCATTGAATGGATGTGTCACCATTTATTGAACTAATTTCTTGGTTTTGGTCATTTCTTTGCATTTTTATTTGTTAAAGATGATACTTTTTAAAATACCTTTGCCAAGAGGTTGTTGAGCATGTCTCTGATGATTTTTTCAGGGGTCTTATTTGAAATAAACTATATGAAGTGGTCAAATGTTTTCTTTTTTAAGGATTTTGATATAGAATGTCAAACTGCCATCCACAAAGGTTTTCCTAATTTATACCCGTGTCAGAAGTGTATGATGGTACTCATTTCCACAAACTCTCCCCTTATAATTTAAATTTCCCAAGTTAATGGACAGAAATACTGAAGTTATTTTAATTAATATATTCTTTGAATATTAGTGAGGCTAAATATATATAGTGTCTTTTAAACTTATTTTTCCGTGCATTGTCGTTAAAGTAGAGCAGAGAGTTAAGGAGAATGAAGGTTCCTTAAACTATGGATATAAGAATGTAAATTATATACAAAAACTTGCCCCAGTTGGTAAATTCTCTGTGTTTTATCCTTAACTTATAAGAATAAAATAGGCTATTTCTTGTCTGTATGAAATCTCCATTGCTGCATGCTATCTAACTTGCTGAGCTAGTCTGTAAATAAAAGTAAATGCTTTGAAAGTTGGTTCTAGTTGCTTCCTGGTGTGTGAAGCATGGTGCTTACCAAATGATCCTGGAACTCTCTTGCGAATCCCATGTAGTCTTAATGTAAAATTAATTGAACAATCAGGGTTCGTGGCTCTCTAGTGAAGGAAGGGAACTCAAATTGTCAGGCAAGCCATGTGAGTGAGAAATCAGTGTCTCCAGAAGACATGTTATAGAAAATGACTCTCAAAGGCCATTCTTTGCAATGGTACTAGGTTTGGATGAATTCAACCATGGAGCCATGCAGTCTGAACCCTCACGTAAATGTAGCTGAGGCTTGCTACCTGTAGGAAGAAAGGGGTCATGCTCACTTTTAATTGGCAAAACATTAAAAACGTAAGAATTTATAGAGATCTTATCAGTTAGTGGATAGAAAAGCTGAGAGGCTGGTAGTACAATAAATGAACAAATTTGTGATTTTCATTTCTGAAGGTTAGTCTCAAGTTTTATTGACTCAGAAGCAAATAGGTACATTATTCAATAGGGTTCTAACTTGAAATCTGAATAGCTTTTGCTTTTAATCCTGCACAGCCTAAATTGAGGCAGGTATGGGGTTGATAGACATGTGTTTCTTTAATGAATACGAAAAAAGTCTTATCTATGTTTCGTTTTTGAATTCTGTGACCTTGTCAACAAACAGCTCAAATTACATAGTTTTTATTCCTTTACATACTAGAGAATTGTGGGTCTCAGAACCCTACCATAGCCCTGGGTTAGGAGTCAGGATCAAATCTCAACTGTTGACACTTTACACCAAATCACTGTACTCTCCAAGGACACCATTTAAGCAGTGTTACTCATCAAACTATGTCATGGGAAAATGCATTGTACTGGGATTTTTTAATCTGTTCCGTCCCAAGGGGAATTCAATATCCCAGAAAGATGGAGCCTTTGAGAAAAAGGAAAAAAAAAGAAAAAGAATATTTATTAAGCACCTTTTAGGTACCAGGCCCTCTACTAGTTCTCCATGTTTTATTGTCATTAATTCTCATAACACTCCTCTGAGATAGATATGAATATCCCCATTTTTCTGATGAAGAAATGGAGCTCAGAAAAATTAAGGAGCAGATCCAAGGCCCCACAGCCAGAAGTAAATTTAGATCTCTGTGACTTGAAAGACTATGAACTCTCTACTGCCTGTTGACATTATGAATTTCAGGATTTAGGGAAAGCTCCCCTTTCACTCAGGGAGGAAGACAGAGGGGAGCAGGAGATCTGCTGCCCAAGCCCAGCCTGCAGGGCCTTGACACACAGTGTAACCCTATCCCTCTCATGTGCAGGTGAAGACATTAAGGCCCAGAGATTTAGACTTAGTTCCCTGGCATCAGGGCCTGAGGTGGGGATTTGTGTAAGGGAGTGAGGAAGCCCACTAGTCAAGGGAAGAATCTAAGCATAGATGTAGATTTGGGCTCCCCAGCTGACAGCCAGCACCAACTTCCAGTCATGTGAGTAAGGCCATTGTAGATGCCCCAGCTTCAGCTGAGCCTCCTTGACTGCCATCATGTAGAGTAGACATAAGCCATCTCCACTCTCCCCTGCCCAAAGTCCTGACCCAACATACCATGGCCCATGTCATGGTTTTTGTTTTCAACCTGCTACTAAGTTTTTTTTTTTTCATGAACATAAGTTTATTTTATCTAATATTTAAGAAAATTCAGTTTATAATTATAACTATTCCATAATTCTTAGAACAGGCAATGAATCAATGCTGACTTTTTTTTTTAACATCTTTATTGGAGTATAATTGCTTTACAATGTTGTGTTACTTTCTGCTGTATAACAAAGTGAATCAGCTATACATATACATATATCCCCATATCTCCTCCCTCTTGCGTCTCCCTCCCACCCTCCCAATCCCACCCCTCTAGGTGGTCACAGAGTACCGAGCTGATCTCCCTGTGCTATGTGGCTGCTTCCCACTAGCTATCTGTTTTACATTTGGTAGTATATGTAACTCCATGCCACTCTCTCACTTCGTCCCAGCTTACTCTTCCCCTCCCAGTGTCCTCAAGTCCATTCTCTATGTCTCAGCCTGCCACTAAGTTTGAGGGTGGCTTTTTTGCAGTAATAGATTACTGAAACATCTCCAAAACCTGTATTTGATGGGGGAAGAACATTCTCTAAAGCAAAATCTGTTTGCTATTTCTAGCAAAAATGTGTGTATCCTGGGGAAGAAAAAATATGTTAGAGTCACTGGGAGACAACATCTTGGACCTGGTCTTTAAAAGTTACAGCCTCAGCTTCCCTGGGAGCATATCCATTACCTTTGTATTATTTCAGTCATTTCAAGAGAGCATTGGTTGGGCTTAGCCAGGGTTAGAGACCCACCCCTTACCCAGGAATGAGTGTTGGACAATCAAATGTTTGGTTCTGGGAACTTGAACCTTCAGTGGTGTGACATCGTAGCTGCATGCATCCTTATGGAAGCATCCTGAGGGGATGGGCTATTACATCCTCCTCCTGTGAACCTTGACTCTTTTTAGGTCTTCTTTCTGAAGTCTGGTTATATGACTTCTTTGAAGATTCCAGTTTTATCCTTCAGTGAATTCCTTTAATGATTGCAACCAAAGAGCCTTAACTTATACATAAATCCTGAGAGAAGGTGACCTCAGAATATAGCTCTAATTTAGCAGGTGAGGAAACTGAGGCCTTAGGAAGTTTAATTTCATTGCTCAGGTATATAGCCAGAGTCAAAGCCCAGGCTTTCATTCAGTCCAGTGACTTTCCTCTGTTCCACTGGGGAAGCAGGACTTGGGATAGAATTTTCATTTTTCAGATGGAGATAATCAAGGAAGTCAAGCCAGTAGAGAAGGGGTGTTGTTACCATCCTCGGAAATCACCCATAGCCCCAGACTCTGAAGGTGGAAAACTTCCGTATTGAAGCCATTCAATATTCTGTCTCCTATAAGGAGATGCTTCATCTGTGACTAAAATATCTAAACTACTTATCAAATTAAGTACTAACATTATGTTTTGAATCAATAGCCAAGAAATACATTTTCCCCTCCCCAACCCACTTCAAAGAATTAATGAGAATTTAACTTATAATAAATGAGTTAATTGAGAAAGTTATTTGTCCTACTTAGTAGAAGTTCTTAGCAGTGAGACAAAGGCCCTGGAGTGCATTTATGAGATGCTCTGAAAACCTACATAATAAAATGATTTATATTTTTAAACTATGAATTAAAAACTATGGATCTATTATTCATGAATTTGTCACACAATTTCTGCTTTCTTCCTCTCTCTCTCTTTCTCTGTCTCTCTCTCTTCCCTAGGTTAGAGGTGTTTTTCTCTATTTTCTCTGTTGAAAGGAATTTTCCCCTCTATTTCTCCTTTCTTTATTTTTCAAGAAGATATACCCTTCAAACTGGAGCTATATCCCCATTTTCCACAACATATATTGATGTTTACTTTATCCACCTCCTTATAATTTTATAGATTCTAGCTATATTAGTTTTTCATTTCTGAACTTTTATAGCCCTTTCTTTCTGGCAGTTAAATGTAGTTCTAACCTTGTTACTTTCCACCTGTGCTTTCAGCTTCAAGATTACATTTTCACTGATGGTGGTAAATCTTTTTCTTTTTTTTACATGCTTCATCATTCACACAGAGTTGTAAGATAAGGGTTTTTTTTTTCATTCATTCATTTCTTCAACAAGTATTTATGAAGAACTTTCTATATATGAAGAATGGCACTCAGCTTAGAACTACCGAAATGAATATGATGTCATTCCTGGCCTCAAGAAGTAACAGAATCAATGAATGCCCTTCTCAGTCTTTAGCTATCCAAATGTCCTAACCCTGAAAAGGGAAATTAAACCAAATTAAATTTAAATCAGTGAAATTAAATTATCAAATTGAGAAGCCTGAAGCACGTCCAAGTGATACATTCTAAGAAGAAGATTCACAGAACCTGGACAATAACAAGTGAAAATACTCAGTGTCCTTGAACATCATAGAGGCTGAAAGACCTGGTCTGGGAATCTGATAACCTGAACTTTGATTTCAGTTCTGCTAAGACCAGTTTTGTGACACTCAGCCACTGTGAACTTTGGTATCAGAAAAATTGAGAAGATGAACGAGGCATTCTCCATTCCTTTCAGTTCTAAAATTCTATGAACAAAGAACAAGGTTAGGGATTCCCTGGTGGCGCAGTGGTTGAGAGCCCGCCTGCCGATGCAGGGGAGACGGGTTCGTGCTCCGGTCCGGGAGGATCCCACGTGCCGTGGAGCGGCTGGGCCTGTGAGCCATGGCCGCTGAGCCTGTGCGTCTGCATCCTGTGCTCCACAATAGGAGAGACCACAATAGTGAGAGGCCTGCGCACCGCAAAAAAAAAAAAAAAAAAAAGAACAAGGTTAAAATTCCTCTAGTTTCTAACCAGGAGCAACAGGATGAAATTAGGAAAATTAAAATTAAGGGTAGTATGAAACATAGTTTTCCTTAGTAAAAGCTTAATGGACTAAGGAATTTTTCTTAGACGGGAGAGATGAAAGCCTCTTTGGTTAAAGAAATGTAAAAATAAATCCTGACAAATTTCGTGGCATATGCAATACTATCAGCATCCTAAGAAAGCCTTTGAAAACAAGGAAGTCAAGGAAGGAAACAGAGATAAATGGACTTTTTTCTTTCTGGAATTTCTATCGTTGTATAAAATAATTTTACTAGTGCCCAGAAATATACTGTTCTTTGCTTCTTAAACAGAATCAAAAGAAATGAAATGATGGTAGAATAGATTTGCAAAGTGTTCAATTAGAATGACAAATTTACAAATAAACATTTTTTCCCACACAGGACTGCAGCTTCAAGACATCAAATATATTTGCTATTTTGTGCAGCACATCAGAATGTTAAGTTAATGAGACACAGAAGTGAATAATATGTCAACATATGGTAAGCCTGAGTGACAAAGTAATCAAATATGAGGAAAACATTTTTGGAGCAAAGTGGTAACAGCTGAAATAAGGCATGAAGTAAATTGTGCAAGATCCATTTAGCTCAGGAGACCCAAGTGAGGAAAAAAAAAAAAAAAAGCAGCAGCAGGAGTTGAACATCAGCTTGCATTGTGTCAAAGTCCAGGGACTGAGGGAAACTCTCTGGACAGCAGAGGAAACATACGAGGAACCAAACAACTCAAGAAATCAAAGCCCATTTGAAGGCAGGTAGATGATTCAGATCATTGAGGTATCACCTAGAGAAAATTAATGAGTCAGAACAGAGTTGGAACATGAGATTTCCATGATGTTATTTTACTCTCTTTTCAAAAGTCAGTATTCTTCCTTGGAAATAGATACTGTGCTCCCCAAGTGAGTCCCCATATAGCCTTGGAGGAGAACTTGAATTGGTTCCAAAGAGGCAGGAAAATTAAAAGTAGATGTCTAAAAACATGGCCTCAGGTGTAGACAGCTGTGAAATAAAGCAGAGATCCGAAAGCCTCCGACTGTAAGAAAATATATTCTCAAACGTACAAAATTCCGTTAACATATAAGTGAGACAATGGGAACATTACCCCTTAATGGAATTGAATTCAAGTTTAAACAAACATCAAGGTGGTTAGGCTTTTTAAGTAAAGTCAGAAAATTCAAACTGATGACTCCCCCGGTAACAATATCTCAGACAACTTATCCATACGTTGTATTTCATGTCTGCTGGCTATGTTAACTTTTAGACTTTTCTACTTGTAAAATGGCCAGCGCTGAATTGGGGTGAGACTTAACTAAACCTTAACAAAGATTTTAAAACCACATCGGGGATCTGTGGATGAATGGAAACAAGTGTACAAAAAATAAAATCTTATGGAAAGGTAGTTTGCTCTCACTATGCTCTGCTTTGATGAGAATGTTTTAAAGAAACATACATTGAAACCAAAGCACTCTTAATGTGAGCAAAGAAAGATGATGTGTATCCAGGGGCATGGATGGCTGTTCCAGCCAATGCACTACCCTTGTGTGCAAAGCACAGCTGCTCAGTGGGTCTGGGGAAGATGCATGTAGCCCAAGCCACCTGGAAGCATAGAAAAACAGGGCAAACAGAAAAAAAAAAAAAAAAAAGGTATCCTGGAAGCTTACTGAAATATTTTATATTTATGATAGGTTTTACATTTCACAGTGTTTCCTGTGGAAACTATCGCTGACATTTTCCATACAAGTAAACTGAGTTTTGGAGAGATTTCTAATTTAACCAACACTGCACCAACTGGAAAGTAGATTTGCACCCAGGCTTCTGATGCCAAGTCTAGTGCCTTGTTCATTCTACTGCGTTCTTTCTGTCTTATTTCAATGGAGTCTGTGGTAAAGGAGGATTGGGACATCATTCAAGGGGTTTAGTTAAGAAGGTAGCCAAAGTTATTTACTGCAGAGTTTGTCTAATCATAATTGAAAAAGTCTCTAGCTGTACATCCAGAAATGTACATGCTGGGGCAGGCAGGGGCACAAGAGTTGTCTCTGTGTTCTACCCAGAGGACATTATGTGGGTAAGAAAGGAAAAGGAAGAAAACTAACTGAATATCAACTATGTGCCAGACACAGAGCCAAGTGCTTCACATGTTATTTCTTTTAATCTCACCCTGAGGAATAGGTCTTATAGGTCCCATTTTAGAACTGAGGAAACAGAGAAGTCAAGAGACATTCCCAACATTAACTGGCTAGGAGGGAGTAAGGACAGAATTTGAAAACAAGCAGGTCTGACTTCAAGAACTCTGGCATGATGTCACCTCACAACATGCATATTTAAGAGTAACCGGTTACAGAATGTTTTCACCTACTTAATTTCACCTGATCTGAAGCACAGGGCCCTCTGCTCATAGTTGGACCCCAGCCTCAGTAGAGGGAGTGGGCAGTCACCTTACTCTTTCTCTTTAACCAGGGATAAGAGGAAAATCTAGTTTGGGGAGAAGATGCTGGTCCCTTCTCCTGAAACCAGGATCTCGGTGGAAGAGAGAAGCAGATTATGTCATTTAAGTCTTCACCCGCTCTACTGTGCCACGGCAGCCTGAATGCGCTTCACGACAGGCTCCCTAGGAAAGCAGCACCTGCCACACACAGATTTCAGAGTTTATTACAAACAGCAGACTGGATCCTACAGTGAAGAGAGAACATTTCTCAATGTATGGTGTAGCATATTCTCTTCAGATCACAAGGGCTGTTGCACTGGCCCAGTGTATCCCAGAAGGCAAAATACTCACCAGGGTACAATTGGAGATTGCTTTCTCCTGGGGGAGTAGGGGGAGCGTCTGGGTAAATAATCGCATTGAGATTTATGGCCCAGTATGAAAATGTTAATTTACTAAATACCCCTGAAGAAGCACAGAAAGAAGCTGCTATCTCCTCACTCCAAGTTCCCCCACCCCCATCCCCACATCTCCTACTCACACATTATATTGTGCCCATTAATAAAACAAAATGGGTAAATGAGTCAGTGATCTGTATAGATCAGATAAACAAATATATGTTTTCCTAAAGTATTAGGCTAACTAATACTAGCTGCTCTTGCAATCTTGAAATCTTAGTGGTCTAACACAATAAAAATTTATTATTTAAATCATAGTCAAATGTAGATCAGATAAGGCAGTAACAAAAGGGAAACCCCCATCCTTCACTAGTCTGGTGTCAGAGGAGGCATGCTGAAACAGAAAATTTAATAATTTAAATAAGATCCAGAGTTTCATAACATAATACCCAGGAATCCCAAGATACAATCAAATACCGCTTGTCACACTAAGAAAAATCACAATTTGAATGAGTAAAGGCAATCAACAGATGATAACACCAAGTCCACACAGATGTTAGTACAAGGATTTTCAAGCAGATATTATAAACTTGCTTTAATGAATAATTACAAACACACTTGAAATAAATGAAAAAGAAGAAAATCTCAGAAGACAAATGGAACCTATAAAGAAGAACCAAATGGAAAGTTTAGAACTGAATGTTACAAAACCAAAATGAAAAACTCAGTGGATGAGCTCAATAGTAGAATAAAAAGGACAGAAGAAAGAATCAGTGAATCAGAAGATAGAAGAATAGAAATTACCCAGATTGAATTACAGAGAAAAAGTAGACTGAAATAAAATAGAGTCTTTGGATATAACAAAATATCTAATATCTGTGTTAATCAGAGTCTCTGAAGAAGAGGAGAAAGAGAATGGGACTGACAAATATATTCAAATAAATAAGTAAAAATTTCCCAAATATGGCAATCTACATAAATCTAGATTCAAGAAAATTATTGAAACCCAATGAAGATGAATTCAAAGAAATGTACACCAAGACTCATTATAATCAAACTTTTAAAGACTAAAGGCAAAAATATTGAAAGCAGTGAGAAAGAAGTTACACCTCACCTACAGGGGGAAAATCAAATGACAACAGAATTCTATCAGAAATAACCAGGAAGAAATCACATTATAATTTGTAAGTACTGAAAGGAAAAAGCTATCAACCCCAAATTTTATATCCAGAAAAAATATTCTTCAGGCATGAAAGACAAATCACGACATCCTCAGATGAAGGAAAACTAAGAGAATTTGTCACCTGCAGACTTACCTTAAAAAAAAGTCTAAAGGAAGTTCTTGAAACAGAAAGGAAATAGCAAAACAAGGAACATAGGTACATCAGGAAAGAATAAAGAACAATGGAAAGAGTAAATATGGTTAAGTACCATACACTTTCTTTCTCTTGAATTTTCTAAATTGGGTGCCATGTTTGAAGCAAAAAATTGTAGCACTGTTTGATGTGATTATTGATGTATGCAGGGGAAATATGTAAGGCATTATATTAAAAATGGGAAAGGGTAAAGGAACTTAAAGTGAGATAAGGCTTCTACAGTTTACATGAACTAGTAAAATGTCAACATTAGTAGACTATTGATAAATTATGTATGTATAGCATAATACCTAGAAAAATCACTTAAAATATTATACAAAGAGCTGTACTAAAATGTAGTAAAGAAAAATCAAAATAGAATTTTAAGAAAAGGTTGTAGCATCTCACAGGAAGTCAGGAAAAAGAAAAAACAGAGAAATAAAATGGCAGTTCAAATGATATGCTCTCTATAAGAATCTCACTTTATACATAAAATGTAACCCTCCTTTGCCTGCAGAACTGGCCCCTCTGCTTTATTGACAGGATTCCTCTTGCCTGAGTAAGTTACTTAAGGAGAGGAAATCAATTCTCCTCATACTCCGATCTATACCCACTTTTCACTGTCCCCAGTTCATAAAGAAAGAAATAACTCATCATGCTCCGGGAGATCATTACAAAATTAAACTCAAAAAGAGAAAATTTACATATGAAGGACTTATGTTCTAAATCTAAATGGTGGGTTGGTAAAGTTAGCAGAAGGAAAGAATCATAAAGATCAGATCAGAAATAAATGAAAAAGAAATGAAGGAAACAATAGCAAAGATCAGTAAAACTAAAAGCTTGTTCTCTGAGAAGATATACAAAATTGATAAACCACTAGCCAGACTCATTAAGCAAAAAAGGGAGAAGACTCAAATCAACAGAAATAGAAGTGAAAAAGGAGAAGTAACAACTAACACTGCAGAAATACGAAGAATCATGAGAGATTAATACAAGCAATTATATGCCGATAAAATGGAAAACCTGGAAGAAATGGACAAATTCTTTAGAAAAGCACAGCTTTCCAAGACTGAACCAGAAAAAAATAGAAAATATAAACAGATCAGTAACTACGATAGGACCCAGCAATCCTACTACTGGGCATATACCCTGAGAAAACCATAATTCAAAAAGAGTCATGTACCACAATGTTCATTACAGCTCTATTTACAATAGCCAGGACATGGAAGCAACCTAAGTGTCCATTGACAGATGAATGGATAAAGAAGATGTGGCACATATATACAATGGAATATTACTCAGCCATAAAGAGAAATGAAATTGAGTTATTTGTAGTGAGGTGGATGGACCTAGAGTTTGTCATACAGAGTGAAGTAAGTCAGAAAGAGAAAAGCAAATACCATATGCTAACACATATATATGGAATTTTAAAAAAGAAAAAACAACATGGTCATGAAGAATCTAGGGGCAGGACAGGAATAAAGACGCAAACCTACTAGAGAATGGACTTGAGGACACAGTGAGGGGGAAGGGTAAACTGGGACAAAGTGAGAGAGTGGAATGGACATAGAAGCCTACAGTTTTTGAGGGACTTGTATTGTCAAAGAAACCATGGCTCTGGGCATGAAAACATCTTTGAGAGTTTAAGCTTTAGAATAGTCCATGCAAAACCAAATTAACATAGCAGAAAATGGGCTGTGAAAAGTTCTACGTCCCCCAAAGAAGGCATATCCTCCAATGCCCAGTTCAAAAGTGAAAGAGGAAAAATGTAAAAAAGAACCTCCCTGAGGGTGGAAACAGGTACCATGGTGTTCCTCCTACAGGCAGAATCAGGGCTTAATCAAGAAACCTCCAAATTAGGTGGCCTTCACAGTGCCTGCCCAGCAGGGTTCCATCCTGACTGTGGACCAGCAGAAGACAGTGTCTTCTTTTCCTAAATGAGAGTTTTGCTGCTGTCCTTTTTATGTTCCACTGTTGTCTATGGCGTTTGTTAAGCTCAAGTGATTTATTCATAGTTTAACTTTCACTGGGAAGTAATGGAAAGGACTGTACATCACACAGAGATGAAAACTGGATGTGGTGACTGTGGAACTTTAGTTTCCTCCCTTGATGAGGAAGTTGAGTGTATTTTCTGTGTGGGAAGAAAAGCAGGACAGATACTGTGTTTGGTGAACAGAATGTAGACTGTAAGAGAGACTAGGTTAACTGTTCACTAACCTATAACCTATTTCTTCTTCTTCTTAAACATACACCTAATCTAAATCTCCCAAACTCTCTTGCTGTCAAGTGTATACAGGTGACTGAGTTTTAGCCTATAAAATGTGAGCAGAAGTGATATGGACTCCCTTCAAGCCTGTCCCCCAGAAACCACCCATGCATCATCCTTGATGCCTTTGTCTGCTTGTTGGGTTTTATAAGTGAGCCTGGTGAATTTTGAAACAGCAGGAGTAAGCCTGGGTTGCTGATTGCTGCTTGTCAATTATAAATACTCATTTTGAACTCTGTGTGAGTAAGAAATAGACTTCTCCCATCATTTGCATCGAGCTATTTTGCATTTTACCATTTGTTTATTACCACAGTTGGACACATCCTAGCTAGGAAATCTCTTCAGCATTAAATGTAGAAGATTAAATGTAAAACATCATAAACATATGGATAATAACTCCACCAAAGAGATTTATTTCCTTCACCAATATCCAGGCATCAGCAGGGTGCTGAATTTCAGCAGATTTTATCCTCAATGTTCATACTCTCTATTTTGGCATTATATATATATATTTGCAGAGCTATTCTAAGTAATTGACAGGACATTAGCCTCAAGCAGCATCTTTATGTCTAACCTGGGATTTCCTTCAGGTAGACAAATCCTGCAGAGAAAATACCAATAACTGGCATAATGAATCAAGACAGCAGAGCCACATTCATCACCGCATTCCCTCCCTGGAAATTGTTCTGGGTACAAGTCACCCATATTGATCTAGAGGAAAATTCTATCTACTTCCTCGCTAAGTCAGAGTAAAAATCGCAAGAGGCCAATTTTTTTCTTAAAAGGCAGAGACACATCAGCTTGAAAAAAGAACAGCCTGAATGTTCTTCCTCCGTAGGGAATGCACATTCCCAGAGCAGTGGGTGTGCTGGTGAGGGGAAGTGCTCTGTCCCCAGCTTAGTTCACACTTAGGAAAAGGGAAGAACCACTGTCAGGGCGACTTGGGGTTCCTGACACTTCCTGAGTCCTTCCAAGGAGACAGGTTATACAAATGATATGCTGTTCACGCTTGTCTCCATGGGACCTGATAGACCTCGGAACCAGTATGCACACCCTATCCTGAAGGAATAAAGCTACCCACTGAAAAATATATGAATTCTGGGCAGAAAGCCCACCCTGTCCTGCCTCTGCTTCTGCTTTTATGTATCTTGATCAAAAGCAGTTCTGAGGCTCCCTTTATGTCCCCACAGGCTCCTGAGGCATTAGATGCCCTCTCTCTCCTCTGTGCCCACTCTTCCTCCCCGAGTCACTCCACACAGGATGCATCACATGGTATTCTCACTCGTGTTTTCTCTGGATTCCCTGCAAGAATGTGGGTTCCTCAAGGGCAGGGATTGAGTCATACCCATCTTTGCCTATTCCGTACCCAGCTTAGGGCCTAGCAACGTACTAAAAACTTAAATGGTGGAAACAATTTGTTGTCAGTCTGGATAACTGAAGTTTCCCACATTTCTTTTGTAAATCTTCTCATTTTTTTTAGGACCCAGACATATGATTGCTGAAAAACAAAATTTAACTTAAAGATTAGATTTTATGTATAAATAACACAGGGAAATATTATGAACTTGCTTGAGAGTGGCCTTCCCAAGGAAAGTCTTTTGTCTTCTTCCCATTGCTTCAGCTGTTCCCCTAGTTGAGACCATCTTCCTCTGTCAGCAGCCCACAGACCTCAGAGCTCCCCATTCTCCCGTCCTTCTGTATCCTGCTGCCAGAACAAATCACCCCAAACACCCATCTGATTCAAAAGCATTTTGTGCTTCTCAATTGGCTACAGATTAAAGTCTAAGCGTAACGTATTTCCAAGACTTTTCACAGCACCAACTTGCAAAGATTTTCTAAAAAGCACATTACCTGCCTCTCGCCTCACATTTTAACATCTCTGAAATCAGTTTGTGCCTTAAAATCACTGGCAGCCGCGGGGAGGGAGGGATATGGTTGCCACTGCCCAAGAACACACATCAGAATTTGCAGAACGGATGCCAACAGCTTGGAGGAAACCCCAGAGACAACTTCAGAGGACCTGTTTAGGAAACACCATGTCCTCAGAGCTCTTGGTGCCACAGAGGACGATACTGTTCTGAATGCACACGTGGCTCAGGGTGCTGAAAGTGAGGATGCTTTGGGCGTTCTTGAACCAAATAGTTTTTCTATTTCTTTTTCTTCCCTACGTATGCATGAGAATGATGTATAACTAATTCTAAAAGAGCTCTTCGAACAAAATAAACATTTTGTATCACTCTTTAGTTGGCTGGGGTTTTTGTTCTCCAAATAATAGTGTATCCTACGGTGGATGGTGTTTTTAGATTTGATTGAAATGGAACATATCAATCTAATCATCATATTAATTCCTCATCTCTCCCCCTGTTAACCTTTTATCCCAAGCCAGTCCTCACCACTAGTGATTCCTGAATCAGAGCGGTAATTTTCTGCCTTGTTTAATCCATTTGACCTCCTGGAATTTTGTTATCACTAATCTCCACGTGTGGAAATTCTATCTATTCTTTAAATGCCAACTTAAATGTAACCTACTCCATGAACTCTTTTCTATATCACCCATTTACTACGACATCCTCCAATGCAAAACCCCACATTTCTTGTACATCTCTTACAGTTCAGATAAAATCAATTCTTTTGAAACCTTCTATGGCTTGGGCACAATGGTAAGCCCTTTTAGCATACTTTGTCTCAGTTAATCATTACAATAACCCTTTTGAAGTAGAAATTAGCCTCCATTCTTCAGATGAGTTTAACTGAGATTTAGAGAGAGTAGTTTAGATCTATACTCTCATACATTTAGTAGGTGGTAAACACGGGTCTTTGGCCCAAATCTGGTCTATCATTGAACATCAGCTTCCTTTTCTCTACAGCCTGCCCTCCCCATCTACCTATTGAATACATTGTATTGAATTTAATTGAAGGTGAAATGCAAAATACCACTCAGAACTGAATATTCTTGATAGTAAAATCCCAAATGTATGTGAAAAACAAGCTAAAGTATTTTAAAATTCACATTTTCATTACTCAGCTGATATTCTTTGTTAAACCCCATTTGTTTAAGAAAAATTAGGATTATGTTTCATTGTGAGAAAATAATCATTGAAGATTTGCCTCAGAAACGCCATGATTATTTCTCTTGTTCCTTCTGTTATTTTCTTAAATAATAATGCAGAACTACTGAAAATTTAACCACAACATCCAGTTTACATTCAAAGTATTAAACTATAAGAAATAGAATTCTCCCTTCTGCCTGTGGGAAGAGTCAGCTATTAAAAACATTTAAAAACATGTCCTTGTAAGGAAGAGGACAGGACAGTTCTCAAACACAAAGAGCAAGAAGAACCAGTATAATCTTGAAATCAAACAGAGCTGAATCATTCACCATTGAGGACGATGTTGGCTGTGGGTTTGTCATATATGGCCTTTATTATGTTATGTTGAGGAAACTTCCCTCTGTGCCTACTTTCTGCAGGGTTTTTTTAATCATAAATGGGTGCTGAATTTTGTCAAAAACTTTCTCTGCATCTATTGAGATGATCATATGGTTTTTCTCCTTCAATTTGTTAATATGGTTTATCACAATATGATTTGCTTATATTGAAGAATCCTCGCATTCCTGGGATAAACCCCACTTGATCATGGTGTATGATACTTTTAATGTGCTGTTGGATTCTATTTGCTAGTATTTTGTTGAGGATTTTTGCATCTATGTTCATCAGTGATATTGGTCTGTCGTGTTCTTTCTTTGTGACACCCTTGTCTGGTTTTGGTATCGGGGTGATGGTGGCCTCATAGAATGAGTTTGGGAGTGTTCCTCCCTCTGCTATATTTTGGAAGAGTTTGAGAAAGATAGGTGTTAACTCTTCTCTAAATGTTTGGTAGAATTCACCTATGAAGCCATCTGGTCCTGGGCTTTTGTTTGTTGGAAGATTTTTAATCACTGTTTCAATTTCAGTGCTTGTGATTGGTCAGTTCATATTTTCTCTTTCTTCCTGATTCAGTCTTTGCAGGTTGAGGCACTCCCTAATTTTGTGATCTTGGACAACTTACTTAGCATTGTTGAACATCAGTATCCTCATTCATAGATTGAGGATCAATAAAAACTACATCATAGTATTGTTTCAGGACCAATTGATAATGGTACATAAATTAAGGGCATTATTATTGTTATTATTATTACTGAAACTATTTCCTCATGGGACATCTGGCCATATCCTGGAAGAGGGCTGTGATATCATTTTTTTTCAAACAAACAGTAACCTCTTCCTGTAGAGAATAGATTAAAAGGACTCAAGAGGTGGGTAACCAGAAAAATGATGGCAGTTTTCCAAATAGGAGACTATGGTGGCCTGTACCTGGATCAGAGCAGTGAAGATGTTTCCAGTGTCTACAATTGAGATGACTTTAGGATATAGAATCCATATAATATGGTATTAGACTGGTTATGAGAGGATGTGGAGGAGCAAGGAATCAAGAATCACCTCTAGGTCTCTGGCTTAAGCATCTGGGTAGATGGTAGTACCATTAATTGAGTTGGGGAAGACTGAAGGAAGGAGGTCAGGTTGGAGGTGGGAGTAAAAGAAAAAATTGAATTACAGAAGAAAAGTCCACCTTTAGAAATTAATAGTACAATTTTTAAAACCAAAATGCAGATTTTGATGTTAATTTTGGTGATTTCCTTATCTCTGTCCACATCCAAAATGTTGATCCAAGTAAAGAATATTTTCTCCTCCTCTTCCTTTGCCACACAGGAGACAGAAATTTCCCAGAGATCTTATCAGCTTGACTTTTTCTAAGAAACCTTTTGAATTTTTCTTCTCCCTCTTGCAGCCATTGATTAAAGCAGTGAAGTCAGCCATCATGACTTAAATCTTGAAATTCTCCCTACAGTTTTCCCTGAAGGAATAATCATTCTGATCCAGAAACTTAGGTCCTCATAATGGGTTGACTCCTTTGTCTTTCGAAACAGAGACCCTATTTAGGACCTGGAAAGTTGATTGTATCACCTGTCATGCCAAAGCACTTGCCAGCCTCATACCTTCCTCCTTACTCTCTCAGGATCACTTTCTCAACATTACTCACATCGTTCTGTTTGACAAACTCTTCCCTGATTGATTTAGGAACATAAATTCAGTTGTTACCTTATGGTCACCATAATCACAGTTGCAATTTCTATTATACCTTGCATTTCCAGTAATCACCATTACATCTGAGTATCTTAAGCTTCCCCTCCCTGAAATCGTCCAAGCAGAAACAGTCTAGATCACCATGATGAATGAGAGGTGGAATGAGATGACCTCTAAGCCAGCTTTCTTCTCTCAAATTCTGTGTATTTCACATTTAGTATCATGCAGAAAAACAAAAGTGCTTGGTGCCCACATGGTTCTAATTTACTGAAGCTTCGTAGTACTACCCACATTTTAGCTGGTCTTATTCAGCCAGAAAGTTGAATAAGCAGATGTGGTCTCACATTTACTAGCAAAGAAGCTATTGCTGCCATCCTTCAGTGAAAAAGAGTGCCCTGTGCAAAGTTTTCTGACATATACAGGGAGTGGCTTGTTTTAAATGAACATCTGCTAAGGAGGTAGGGTGCTGCAGTGGAAAAGGCTTAGTCAGGTTATTGCCTTCATTCCAGTACTAAGTAGCTAACTGAATCTGAAGACACTTCACATCTGTGAGTCTTAAACTCCTCATATGCAAGATAAAAAGGTTTAACTAGATCAGGGTTTCTCAGCCTCTGCACTGTTGACATTAGATGCTGGATAATTCTTTGTTGTGGGGGACCATCCTGTGCATTGTAGGATGTTTAGCAGCATCCCTAACCTCCGTTCACTAGATGTCATTAGCATCCACTCTCCCCAGCTTTTGACAACCATAAATGTCTCCAGATACCGGCAGCTATCTTCCAGGGGTCAAAATTGGCCCAGCTGGGAACTTCTGCACACTAGGTAACTATAAGATGAAAACATACCTAAAAAAAAAAGCGCTGTAAACTGAATAGCATCGCACCACTTACATTGTTGTCTACTATAAAAGGTGTTTTGTGTGTGTGTGTGTGTGTGTGTGTGTGTGTGTAATTTAAAGATAACTACTAGTAGAACTTTAAAGTAGATGTATTCTTCCAAATTATTGCAGAAAAATAAAAGCAAATAAACCCCACTAGTTATTTAAAATAATAAAAGTAAACATCAATAACAAGAATAGGCTACGCAGCACCATATGGGCATGAAAGGACAGCTCAGAGCATGTTATAGGACAATGTCAGATCAAACATACCAGTTATGACAGGAACTAAAATGGCTGAATACATCTATCAAAGACAAAGGCACTCAGATTGTTTTAAATAATAAAATTGAACTATACACTGCCTAAAATAATAGTTCTAAAATAAAATACCTTGAAGTTGAAAAAGAAAAGGAAGGGCAATGATTTATCTGGCAAAAATAAACAACAAAAAAGGCAAAATGGCAAAATTAGTTCAACCAATCTGGAAATCAAAGCAAAAATGATTAAAATTGAGTGAGGAAGAAAGGTCATTTTATATTAATAAAAGGAATAATTAAGGGTGAAATATAAAATTAGGAATGCAAGGCATGAACTTTTATTCAACCAATAACAAAACATCTAAATATATACAGCAATGCAAGGGAAACCAGGAAACAATTTTCACCTGGATCTACTTGGCACCCCAAATAGTACTGACATTCTATTAGCAAGGAAAATTAGGAGTATGGCTATTGGGTTGGTACCTTACAGTCTTGCCCATGCCTGGAAACTTATTGTTGGTGAACAGTGGGCAGGTGGAAAAGCTTTTCTGTTTTAAGAGTGTGAAATTGCTAATGAGTCAGCTTTCATGAATGTGACTTACTGTAGTTATATGAAAAACTAGAAAAATACAGTTTCTACCTTTATAAAGAAAAAAACTGGTTATGGTAATGAAGCATTTTTGGTAAGCTTTACTTGACATAGCTAGTCAAATATTTCCTATGATCTGAAGTATCATTCACTCAGGAAAGAAAAATCAGGCACATAGTAGGTACCTAATAAATTGTATTGAAATGAATTATATTGACCTATCTTCTTTAGTAAAATTTGGTTATGTGGTTTCCTTATTAATTCAGGATAATATTACATTAGCATGAATGATTAATGCCACTTGATGAAGATGTTATCATGCAAACTGGAATTATTTCCTTATAGTTCAGTTTCCTCATTTTAAAACATGACAGCAACATTTGCTAAGTACCTATTTTAATAAAGCAATTTATACTGGACTAATAAAATATATGCAAACAGATATATAAAGCAAAAACTGTGAGATAAAAAAGAAAATAAATTTATAAGAACATAATAATGCAATAATGGTGAGAAACTTTAACAAAATATTATTTGTGTTTGAATGATAAAGTAGACCAAAATCAAGTAAGAACATATAAATTTTGAATAACATGAGTGAATAAATTAATATTGAATTTTAGGAGTTACACAAACATTTCATGAAATATAAAATAATTCTCTTAAAACTGATTTTCTATTAAACCAAAAATGGGCCTCAATCCATTGTGAAAGGTTATAAATGTATCAGCTGTATTATTTGATGGCAAAATACTAAAACTATAACATATAAAAGTGAAAAAAAGAGGCCTAAGGGACCATTTCATCCAATAAGAAATGTAAAGTAGAATTATAGTCTTTGGAAGACTATGAAAATAAGAATACCACATTTATGTCTGTGAGTCTGTTTCTGTTTTGTAAGCAAGTTCATTTATACTATTTTTAAACTTATGGTTACCAAAGGAGAGGGGGCAAGGGATAAATTGGGAGTATGGGATTAACAATGCACACTACCATATATAAAATAGATAAACAACAAGGATTTACTGCATAGCACAGGGAACTATATTTAATATCTTGTAATAAACTGTAATGGAAAAGAATCAGAAAAAAATAATATAGATCTATACATATATGTATAACTGAATCACTTTACTGTACACCTGAAACTAACACAATATTGTAAATCAACTATACTTCAACAAATAAAAGAATACCACATTTAAAATGTATGTGATACAGATTTCAATTCTGACTATGACAGAGTTGCTGGTATTGCAGTAAACAACTATGAAACTGGGTAAAGTATGTGCCGTTGGACAGCAGCCCACAGAGTATGTGATTGTTCGAGCAGGGAGGTAGGGAGTTTAGCACCATCACATCCATCCTGGGTTCCTCTCTGTGGTATTT
Source organism: Neophocaena asiaeorientalis asiaeorientalis (assembly GCF_003031525.2). Lineage (NCBI taxonomy): Eukaryota > Metazoa > Chordata > Mammalia > Artiodactyla > Phocoenidae > Neophocaena > Neophocaena asiaeorientalis. The sequence continues at coordinate 802,534 of NW_020173727.1, read as the reverse complement.
CCCAAATGGAAGTGGAGACTCAGTGCAGAGCCAGGTTTGGCTGGGGGAAGGGAACAGTGTGGTTGGATCACTAAACCATCTGGATTTGTGAGTCAGGACACCTGAGAAAAGGAAGCTGCTAAGAGGTAGCCCCAGCAGGCATAGGGTCCCAACCTGGATAGAATCCTAACTGTGCAGCCACCAAGCAAGACTCTGGAGGCATGGCAGAGAGCAGCTGCTGGTGGTCAAGGGCTAATGGGGATTTCTGAGGTTACACGGGGTGGGGAGACATTGGAGTTCTGACTCAGTTGAATGGGAGAGACCTTGTTCAAAACCCTGGGTTTTCAGTTGACACTCAGAAAGTTCAGTGAACCTAAAGACAGATCAAATGACCAAACTTATGTGAAAGGAAAAAAAAAAAAAACAGAAAAGAACATCTGAGACCTGTGGAACAATTGTAGTGATCTCATATATGTGTAAGTGGGGACAAAATGCATATTTGAAGAGCTACTGGCTGGGTATAGCCTAAAATGTATGAGATGTACCTAAGCTGTATGCACAGAAAAATCAATAGTTTTATACTGTTTAATGACATTTAAAGAAAAAGAAATAACCAAGAAGACTGTAGCGGAAACACACAGTACTGAATAAGTTTTCCAAGTGCTCCCTTACTTTCCATACCCTACCTTGTGATCATATTGAGGCTTTGTAACTATTTCTGACCAATGAAACATGAGTGGATGAAGTATCTCTCCAGGACTGAGGCAGTTAAAAGACTGTATGTCTCCTGCATCTCCCGCTACTCCAGCACCATGGTGGCTAGTGTTTCAGATGGTGTAACTACAGGATAGAGGAGGCTGGTCAAGCCTCACTGAACTTTTCACGTGTGCCCAATAAATCTTTGTCAAGTTCAACTACTGGAGTTCATGTGTCATGGCAGAATTAATTACTCAATCATAGGAAAATTATAAGAGTACAATCAGAAAACTAGAACAGTAAGAAGAAGAAAATAATAAAAATACAAGCATAAATCAATGAATTCAAAAGAAGTAAAAATGAACATTTTTCTTTAAATTTTTAATAGAAGAAGCAAATCTAATCAAGAATAGATGTAAGGCTTCCCTGGTGGCGCAGTGGTTGAGAGTCCGCCTGCTGATTCAGGGGACACAGGTTTGTGCCCCGGTCCGGGAGGATCCCACATGCCGCGGAGCAGCTGGGCCCGTGAGCCATGGCCGCTGAGCCTGCGCATCCGGAGCCTGTGCTCCGCAGCGGTAGAGGCCACAATGGTGAAAGGCCCGCGTACCACAAAAAAAAAAAAAAAAAAAAAAAAAAAAAAAAAAAAGAGAGAAATTTATTCTCTTACAGTCATGGATGCTAGAAGTCCAAAGGGAAGGTGTTAGTGGGACCATGCTCTCTTTGAAAGCTCTACAAGAGGATCTCTCCTTGTCTTTTTCCTAGTTTCTGGTGGTTATTGGCAATCCTTGACTTTCCTTGACTTGCATAACTCTAATCTCTTCCTCTATCGTCGTGTGGCCCTCTCTCTATATGTCTGTCTGTGTCTTTATGTCTTCTCTACTTCTTATAATAATGACACCAGTCATATTTTATTTACAGCCCTCCCTAATCCAATATGACCTTAACTAATTACATCTGCAAAGACCATATTTCCAAATAAGATCACATCCACAGATACTTATGGTTAGGACTTCAACATATCTTCTGGAGGGACACAGTTCAACACAGTTCAACCTGCAACAGAAGGGAAATAACAATCTGGGGAGATTTGGAAAATAAGAGACAATGTCAATTGTCTAAACATAGCACCTGAAACTATGTCTAGCACCTAAAACATACTATGAACTATTTACTTTCCTCAAAACACATTAGTGACTATAATTGACACAATAAGTAGTAAACCCAAATAGACCGATGTTGTTAGAACATTTCTGAGCAGTAGACTTAGAAATTCAGAATGATTCTTCATAGGTAGAGATTTGTTCTTTCTTTTTTCAAAGAAAGAAGAAAGCTTGACTGATCATTTTGAGAAAAATAGACACTCCTTTTTCTCTAGGCTAGTCTATATTGGAGAAGAATTAAGAAAGAAAGAAATTGCTCTGCAAAGAAAGAATAACAAGAGTTTTGGAGCTGTCCACTGGTGGATCAAGATAGGACATTGGAATGTAGAATAAGGGACAAAGGAATAAGTGAAATTGTCTAGGATGAACATAACTGTGCAATGTGACGGTAGCTGGGGCCTAAGGAGGGCCATGGCCAATGAGAAATAAATTGCCCGTGCTAGGAAATTGCCAATGAATAATCAGAACTGTAATAGCTGATTCTCAATGAAAACTTTGTTGTAATTATAACCCCTAATATTAACCCCATCATCCCCCAATCTTCAGAAAAGTCTAAAGTGAACAAAGACTATATTATGCATATGCGTGGAGAAGATAAAGAAAAAGAGATGTCTCATTCATAGTTAAGCAAGGTACAGAGTGTTGGTAACAATCTTTAATAGCATGCATGGAACGATGGCAAGAATTCACAGTGACGTATGACTGAATATATCACTAAACGCAATCATACACTTGAGTGTCTCAAAGTGCTACCACATTTTGCTTCAGGATAGTCCAAGCTACTCTATTGGGGTATTAAATGCAGGGGTGACTGCAGAAGCCAAAAGATTTGGAGACATTTAGGTCTAACAAAGGTGTCCATCAGAAATGTGGTTGGTTAGTTATGCAGGAATATGGTTAGTTAGAAATGGAGGATTGTTGGCACTGCCACCTGCCCAGACAAGTCCTGTTTAGAGGAGGGGATACAAAGACCCAAAGACATGCTCAGTTTCAGAGGCAGAAATATTCTCATCATGTACATAAATAGATGCCTCAGATGCTCTTTACCTGCCAAATATTCAAATGATATAATTCATTCTGACTTAGATTCTAGGTGCCCTCACTCTGCCTTCTCATATAGCTGGTCTACCCCCAGGAAGTCTTTTGTGAAAGGGCAGTCATATCTTCTGCTTTAGGCAAGTACCTTTAATGCATTTGACAAATAAATTTATGAGTGTTTACTTTGCGTCATAAATGATTGGTTCTAGGCGCTAGAAATGAAGTGAGAAGAAAAAGAAATCCCTGCCTTCAGGGAGCTTACATTCCAGGAAGGAGAGAGATAAGAAAAAGGTAAACAAATAAATATTTAGTATAAATTCAGGTAAAGACAAATGCTTTGAAGAAAGATATAAAGCAGGAGAGGAGATTAGAGGTGTTGGTGCCGGTACAGCCTCAAGTTTCCCTGAGAAACTGACCTCAAATAGAGATCTAAATTAAGTGACAAAATGAGCAAACTGAGGGATAGCTTTTAGGGAGGCATTAACCAATTAAAAGATAGAAAGTAAATAGAAGCAGAAGAAATAACAAGATTCTTAGAAGAAACAAGAGTAATTTTAACATTAAAGACTACAGTTTACTATGAAGATATGAGAGATATAATATTTATGCCCTCAATAACACCACATTAGCCTTTGAATCAAGGGGGAAGCCTTTTGAAACACAGTATTAGTCAGCTATTAATTACAGGCTGCCTCTCAGAGAAGAATATAGTGGCCCCCCAAGGGGCATGGCTCCCATTCATCAAGACACTTTTCTAGAGAAGAGCATAGCTGTGCACTATTAGTTGCTAATACTAACCCCACGGAGGGATGTATACACCAGCCAAATAAATAGGCTCTGGGCAGGGGACCAATGGCTTCAACAGAAACAACTACACTAAGGACTAGAATTTTCAATGTTGCAGAAAGGAGATACATTTTAAAGTCAGTGAAGTGTGTAAAGTCCCTGTAGTCTTAGATGTAAATCAGAATCAGTGGTATAAACTCATGATTTATGTTATTTTCTAGCCATGTCCACTGAAAAGGCATAGGAACAATTACCAAAACAATAGCAATGAGCAGCCCTACTGCCTGGCCTGTGTTCTCTCCATTACCATTTCCCACTAAAAGAAATCAGAGCTCCTTAGAGAAAAAATTGATCTATTTAAATTGGATCTAAAGCAGGAAATGTACAACATAATCCTGAAATGTCTTGTTATTCCAAAAAGTAAGGAAGATTTTAGAGACCACTTGGATCAGACCAAAAGAAGTTAAAAATCAATTTGAAGAGGCTCCCAGTGACCAAGGTGGTATGATTTGAGCATTAATACTCAATGACAAAATTTTTGTCAAATGCATAAGTTCATCATCACAATACCTCTCTTAGACACAAACATACATTCACACACCCCCTCATTTGTCAACTTTGGAGGATTCTAAGAAACTGTTTATTATCTCTTGCCAGCACAGCACCACAAACACTCTTCTAAAGGTGGAAAATATGTTTCCAAGCATTCTTTCTATATTAGTTTGCTAGAGCTTTCATAGAAAATAGGACAGACTAGATGGCTTAAAAAAACAGAAATATATTTCGCCACAGTTCTGAAGGTTGGAAGTCCAAAAATGAGGTAGGTATCTCTCCTTGTCTTGCAAATAATCACCTTCTTTCTGTTCTCACGTGGCTTTTCTTCTGTGTACATGCAATCTCTGGCATCTCTTCCTCTTCTTATAAGGACATTAATCCTATGAGATTAGAGCCCCACTCTTATGACCTTACTTAACCTTAATTGTCTCTTTAAAGGCCCTATCTCCAAATAAGGTCACATTATGAGGTAATAGTAGTTAGAGCTTCAGCATATGAATTGGGGGAGACACAATTCATCCATCCACCTTCCTAGGTTAGTCTTTTGCCAAAGGAAGGAATGAGATTTGGAAGTAGTAAGTGAAACAACCCCAAACGTACACCATTTCCTGTAAGGCATTTGTCAGTTCTTAAGTGATGCATGGAGTGAGAGGAAAAGGCAGTACTAGAAGCCAAGAAAACAAGCAAAAAGCATCTGCTGAGATGCTAAAAAGCTAAACAGAAATTCGGTCAGTCTCATGGTACAGGAGTTGGGCCAGACAGGGAGGTGAGGCCATTATAAATGTCTGAGGATTTTAGTTGAAATCCCCCCCAAAAAAGAGCTATTCCCTAGAGGTAAAGACAAACAAAAAATATGTGTGCCTCAAAAAGCCTAAAATTATATACAGCAATTGCTGCTTGCATTAAGGTGATCTGCCTATATCCTGTCTGCCTGCCGGAAGACTATTAAATTCACCCTGGAAGAAGATAAAATCTTCTAGAGCCCCATTTTCTTCAGACTATTTTTCATGGGTAATGTCTGGTGTTCAAATTAATACGCATGCCAGGAAACTGGACCAAATGACTAAGAGGCAAGAGAAAAAGGAAAAAAAAACAACAATGCATAGTGGAAACAGATCATAGGTAATCACAATACTGAAGTTATCAGACATGGATTTTAAAATACATACAATTAATGTGTTCAAGAAAAAGATGAAAAGTTGGATCATTCCTCCAGTGATCTAAAATACATAGAAAAGAATCAAATGGAAATCCTAGAGGCAAAATAATGCAATACTAAAATTAAGAATTAAATAGATGAGTATAGCAGCAGATTAGGCAAACCAGAGAGGATTAAGCAGCTGGAAGGCGGTCATTAGAAAATATCTAGATTGAAGTACATACAGATAATAAGGGTGGAAAATAAAAAAGGGTAAGGCTCAAGTGGAATATAGCAAAAATGTCTAAATTATGTGATTCGGTTCTAAGAAGTGGTGAAGAGATAATGGAGCAGAAGAAATATGTGAAAAAAAAACACTGGCCAAAGATTATCTGAAATTTATAAAAAATATAAAGCCACAGATTCAAGAATCTCTTAAACCCAAAACAAGATAAATACAAAGAAAATCACACCTCAGCACCTCATAATAACAAAAAGAAAATCTTAAAAGCTGCCAGAGAAAAAAGACGCATGACCTTCTAAGAGCAGCAATAAGACTGACACCTGAATTTTTAATAGAAACAATGGAAGCCACCAGACAATAGAATGGCATGTTTACAGTGTAGAAAGAAAATGCCAACTTAGAATGCCAACTTAGAATTCTCTACCTACCAAAAATATCTTTCAGAGATTAGGTAAAACAAGGATTTTTTGACAAACAAAAACAGAGGGAATTTGTTCCAAAAAAGAGTCTACAAAAAAATATACACTAAAGAAAATTTATCAGGCAGGAGAGAAATAATCCCAAATGGAAGCAAACAAATGTAAGAAGGAACCGATAGCATTAAAAATGGAGGAATGTGAGTAAATTAAATGAATATCCCCTTTTTAATAATAATAGTAATATCTTATTCAAATAAATATCGAATTAAAGGAAAACGACAACAATAGCACAAAAGTGGAAAAGGATATAAATAGAAAAAAGTGTTATGAAGCCCTTGCATTTTCTGAAAAGTTGTACGGTTACTAACTTAAGGTAGACTCCATTAAGGATCCATTATAGGTAGCCACTGAGAGAAGAATAAAAGAATATGTAAATAAAAAGCTGATAAAAATAGAAATGGAATTTAAAAGTATTAGACTGTTACAAAAGAAGACAAGGAGTAAAAAGGAGGAAGAAAAAGGTAGGATAAAAAGGAAAGTAATTGTAAAATGGTATATTTAAATCCATATTAGGAAATGTATTAGGAAATACATTAAATGTAGCTAGACTATATTATCCAAATAAAACAACTAAAATATACATTATATATTCCTATAGTCTATATATATTCATATACATATGTATTAGTAGAATATATATCATATTCCTGTAAGATTATATATATATATGTATATATATTATATATATATAAGTACACAGAAATGTTGAAAGGAAAAGGATAGAAAAAGACATATCATGCAAACTCTAATAAAAAGGTGGCATTGCGTTACTAAGATCAGTCAATGAAAAATTTAAGGCAAGAAATATTACTAGGAATGAAGGAGACATTTATGAGAAAATTTTAAATTCATCAAGATATAAGATATAATCATTCAACAAGAAGATACAAGATATGAATTTGTATGCACCTGTTATCATAGCGATATTATACACCTGTGAAAAACAGCAAGCTGTTTTATATATGTAAAACAATGTGAATGAGTCTTATAGATATCATGCTGGTGGAAGAATCCAGCACAAAAGATTATATACTGTATAATCCCATTGAAATAAAGTTCAGAAGCAGCAAAACAACTCTATGGTGAGGCAAGTCTGATGTCGATTACCTTTGTGGGTCCAGCAGATACTAGTAAAGGGCTCAGGGGAGACTTGTAGGAGGGTGCTGGTGGTGGTCTATATTTTGCTCTAGTTGATGTATGGGTGAGGTCACTTTTTAAATATTCATGGGATATACACTTATGTTTTTTGTACTTTATAGGAATATATTATGTTTCTATTTTTTTAATTTTTAAAAAGAAAAGAAAAAATATCTCCTTGAGAAATTCTAATGTGCCTCAGGTTTGAGAACCACAGACTCTGTGATCCTTGACAGTGGGCTGGTGTTTGTGCTTCTTCAACCAACTCCCAACTGGACTAATTGCAACCTTAATGACTCATGGCACTTTGGATAACCTAAGTAACACGGGGCATAGCCATACTGTTGAAGACCCCTCACCTAAACATAGAATCCCTCCCTTCTCCGACCCAGAGAGTTTTACAAATTCCACTCTACCTGTAAAATCCTTCCTCTAGAAAATAATAGAATATACCAAACATATGCCCCATTACATCAATTCCCCTTAAATAAGCTTCATCTCTTTTCTTCCACAAAAGGCGAAAACTTGAGTTCTAATACCTATATGTGCTAAACCTACAAAGTTTTTCTTGTCCAAAGCTTTACAACTAAAAATCTCACTTCCTTTTCTCCCATCCACTTTGACTCCTTTTCTTGCTCCTGATCACAGACCCTGATTCCTAATCACTCACAGCACTTTGGGAATAGGCAGACAGCCTGATTTTAACACGAAATGATGGTAAGAATCTCTTCTTCTCACCACAGATATTATAGTATTCATCTGGGGAGCAAAGGATTTTGGTTATTATATATAGAAAGCTAGGAAAATGCCTCCTTGAGAACAGTTTAATAGCCATTGTGCTTATTTTGCAAATGTGGGAAGCTTTGCAAAACTTTAAATGGCTTGGACTGGTGCAGCAATTGGACAGATCTGGCCAATCTTCAAAGACGTGCCTTCTCTTTCAATCTTAAGCAAGAAATTCCAGCAGAGCTGAACCAGTTTCTTACAGTGATATGATTAATGCACTTATTGATGTATATGTTTGTTGAAGGTGCCTCTGGATTTTCTCTGTCTGTGCTTGAGAACAGGGAAATTTCCTGGAAAAAAATGTGCTTTGTGTTTCTGCTCAGGTTTATTTATTTATTTATTTGTTTTACATTATGATAAATTGCAGTGTTTGGGGAAAGTGAAATGGTACATGTTAAAATAAAAGAACAACAGAGTGAAGAACACAATATGGAAAGCAGCTGGAGCATCTTAAGATAAAAGGGGGAAATAGAAATGAAAAAGTTTTGAAAAGAATTAAATTCCTCTTCATCATCTAAGCAAACAAAACTGTATCTTCTAGGATCCACTGGGAGAGATGAATGTTTGATAACACTCATGTTCAAAGCAGTTTGCTGTGATGCGTAGGTATCCAACCTCCACCACAAAGGAGCGTTGTGGTCCTGAGTAAATTATTTTGTCTTTCTGTACCTCAGCTTCCAAATTTGCAAAAACAGAATGATAAACATAGAAATAACCCACACAGAGGGCTTCCATGTGCCAACGTTCTAAGCACTTTACATATATTAGTTCATTTAATCATCACAAAGCAGTGAATGCTATGATTATCATCTCTACTTTATAGATGAGGAAACCGAGGCTCAGAGGCACTAACTGGCATGCCCAGGGCCACACAGCTAGTGGGTGGCAGAGATGGAATCAGACCTAGGCTTTTGGCTTGGTGTCCATGCTCTCAAAAACATCAAATTCTACTGCTTCTCTTTTAGGTTTGAGCACATCGCTTTTCCCAGTGTCTTCATCAGCATGAAGTCCAAACACTACAACGTGGAGTAGATGAGCTTTCACAGTGGAGCCTAATCCTGCCTCTACAGTCTTCCCTCTCCCGACCTCTGGCCACTGCAGCACCTCACCACTGGCCACACAAAGGACACTCATCTTGTGTTCCCTGCATATCACCTGTGCCCTATCATGCCTTGGGCTCTGCTCTTGTTCCTCCTTCTGCCTGCAGTGCTCGCCTTCCACTGACCGCTTCTGATCTGCTTTACGGACTCCTGTCCTTCTTTCAACGAAGTCCCTTAAAGCCTATATTTCCTCTAGGAGTTTCCTTGATTTCCCTGGACACAGGTGAGTCACTCACTCTCCATGTTCCAATACAACTTAATGTGCACTTCGGCTGTAGTGTTTTTCACTCGGTATCACATTATTTGATGTGTGAATCTCTCTCTCCTGCCAGACCATGGTTCAGATGATGGGTCTCTCTTCTCTACCAGTCTAAGATATTCGTGGTACTAGAGTACTGTGTTGAGAAGGATTCTGAGGCCATATTTGAGTTCAATAGGAGAATGTTAAATGCAGACTTCACAAAGGCGGAGACCTTACCTGACTTTTACGTCTTAGTATCTCTAGTGCCTGGCTCAATCTGAGTACACAGTAGACACTCAATATTTGTATGAATGAGTAATAAATTAACAATGTCTACTATGATAAGGGAAGTGAAAGTGGCGACATTCGTGCCAGATATTTTACATTCCTCTAATAGTCACTGAACTCTTCAAGGGCAAAGGCAACATCTTATTTATCTTAGTATCTTTGGCACCTCATTTAGTCCATTGAACAAAATATTATTGCTATATAAATACATTGTTGAAGGAAGCGCTTTAAAGCTGAGTCTATGCTGATGTGAGGCATGGAAGAGGAAAACCAAGCCACGTGACTCATTCTTGCTTCTGTTCTCTAATGAGCCAAATGGACCCCTGGAGAAAGTAGTGCTTTCTGTGGCTGAAGATGTGTTCATTGGTGTGTGACTGTTTTGCCCCGCCCCTCTCCCGCCGCGTTGTGAAATAACAGTAGGTCTGCCTGAGGGCTGGATTGAAGAGGGAGATGGCAGCTGCCAGAGGGGCTGGGAGCTTGTGAGACACACTTGGCATTTATTGTTTTCTTCATCTCCCTCACTTTTTACTCTCGTGCCTCCTCTCACAGCTCTCTGTTAGTCAGCCTGGCGGGTCCGGTGTTTGTCCCAGCAAAAAGCAAATCTCTCTAAGGCCCTCTCTATGTTATTGGGATCTGAAAAATTGTGAATTTGCTTAATTATGTTTTGACACTCCTTTCTCCAAGTTGTTAAATGACATGGAGAGGGATTTTAGTCCTAAAAAAGATTACTCCATTTTAGAATGAGCCAAGGCCAGGTGGCAAGTTTCCATTCAAGATGCCATCCTGACAAACCTGTCTCCTTCATAAGGATGCAGTGTTTATTCATCAGTTAACCTTGGATCCCACTCTTTGGAAGGCACCAGAAAGTCTCAGTGAAAAAGGCAGAAGACCCAAAGGAAGGGATGACAAAGGAGTCTGGCCAATGAAACAACACCTTAGCAGCACCAAGGGGCCAAGTACACATCGCTGTCTCCAAAAGGTGCTGGTGATGTAATTGGTGAAACAAACAAACCTGCACTGTCTGTACAGATTCTATTTTCAAACCTGCTCAAACAGCTCTTCTGAGAAGATATGAACAATACAAGTTTTGCTCTTCACAGAAAAAAAACTGGAGTGTGACACCTTTTTTGTTTTAATTGACCTGAATTGGAATAAATTAACTTAAAAATAATTTGGTGACATTCTTTGAGATGTACTGGGAATGTTTGAAGTGTCATAAAACCAAAGATAGCTTGGGGAGGGTGAGTGTCTCCTCTTCTCTGATCTCCCTCTGGGGCTTAGAATGAACTAACTAGGAGATTTAAAGCAGAGCTGTCCAATAGAATTTTCTGTGATGAAGGCCATGCTCTACATTTGCACTATCCAATATGGTAGCCACTGGCCACATATAGCTACTGCGTGTTTGAAATGTAGCTAGTGCGACCTTATTTTACTCTTTTCTTCAAAGTGAGTTTTACAACCTATCCAGGTGAATTTTCTTCATTCTCCGTAACATACACATTTATCTAAAACTCAAAATGATTATTCAAGCTGAGTCTGATACATAAATTCCAAAACCCTCAGGGTTTGGGCATCAGGAGCTATACCTGAGCAAGCACCCCCTACTATTTTTGTTTGTTTGGTTGGGTTTTTGTTAATTTTTATTGAAGTCTAGTTGCTTTACAATGTTGTTAGTTTCTGCTGTACAGCAAAGTGAATCAGCTATACGTATACATATATCCTCTCTTTTTTGGATTTCCTTCCCACTTAGGTCACCGCAGAGCTTTGAGTAGAGTTCCCTGTGCCATACAGTAGGTTCTCATTAGTTATCTGTTTTATACACAGTAGTGTATATATGCCAATCCCAATCTCACAGTTCATCCCACCCCTCCCTTTACCCCCTTGGTATCCATACGTTTGTTCTCTATGTCTAGGTCTTTATTTCTGCTTTGCAAATAAGTTCATCTGTATCACTTTTCTAGATTCCACATATAAGTGGTATCATATAGTATTTGTTTTTCTCTTTCTGACTTACTTCACTCTGTATGACATGGTCTAGGTCCATCCACATCTCTGCAAATGGCACAATTTTGTTTCTTTTTATGGCTGAGTAGTATTCCATTGTATATCTGTACCACATCTTCTTTATCCATTCCTCTGTTGATGGAAGTTTAGGTTGCTTCCATGTCCTGGCTATTGTAAACAGTGCTGCAATGAACATAGCCCCACCTACTTTTAACTGTTTGCCTAGAATATCCTGAACCCCTGATCCCTGCTATCCACCTCCTCAAGATCAAATGTTACTCAAAGATCTTTCCTAATCCTCACCAGCTTCACTGCTCAGACTTGCTCAGCCTCTTATTTTACTATGATTACTGTCCCTCCTCCACCATGACCCACCTTCCCTACCTTGGGTCCCTGGAAGTAGCCCTGAAAATAACCTTACCCACGTTCCTCATTTTATGGAAGGGAGTACTAAGGCACAGATAGTTATTGATTCGCATCAACTCTCATAGAGAGTTAACCTTCCCATTTAAATCTTACCCCTTTACTCAAGGTTCATCTCTATTACCTGTCTTCCCTACAAAGCCTTCTCTTATTGTTTTTGTAACCACTGATAATCCCTCTATGTATTCCTCTAGCACAATGCCAAAAACATCCATTTGGGCACAAAGTCTGGCATTGTTCCACTACTCTTTTCTTAACTAGAATGTAGAAATCCAAAAAATAGGGACTGTTCCTTTAACTATCTTCCCACATGATGCCACGTATCAGAATACGTGTGCTCATAACGCTATTGAAAGCTAGAAATGCCAGGGCTTATCTTGACTCCTAAGAGAATATTTCCCTAAAGGGAAAAAGAGTAGGGTAATCACATCAGTTCTCCTCCTCTATGATAAAGTGTAGAAGAAAAATTTTCCCTTAAATTCCCTTTATGTTTAAATGGCCACATTTGATAGACTATGCCCAAGCACATACTTAAAATTATTTCCAACATAAGTCAGTCAATTCAATTTGGCAAGTATTTATTAAGTTCAAAGACCTCATACTGTAGTTTAAAGGACAATACTTTTGCACATGAAGAGGAGGCTGAGATTAATATGACGGAATATAATTTAATTTAAATGTGTGTTGAATACCCACCCTGAGCCAACCAGTGTGTAGCTCACAGCTCTTCAAGGTTGGTGGCAGCAAAAGTGACTAAGGATCTCTTTACCAACATGGAGAGAATTAAATTAGGCTTTATATGACAGTAGAAAATAGCAAAGCTGACAGTAGGAAGAGGAAGAAAAGGAGTTGCCAGTTCCAGGAATTAGCTAAACAGTGGTGTTAATGTGGAAATGCATGGGATCTACATAGACTTTGACCTCAGAATTGAGGTTACTTACTGAGAAGAGGTGGGAATATCACCATTTAAGAGGTAGAGCCATCCAGCCCTGATGGGGACATGAGACTGAACTTGACTGCTCAGGCAATGGGAAAGCACACTAAATTTCTGAACAGCAGAAGGACATGTGGAGGTGTCAGGGGCATATGGTATGGGGTAGAAGAAGTGAACTGATGTATGCTCTGATTATGGTTGTACAGTGGCAAGGAAGAGCAAGATATTAATCTATTTTAAGAATAATTGTCAGAATAATTTAAGGGTATATTGCTTTATGGGTTTGCAGAGTTTTAAGGGAGGAATGAAAGATGTTTCCAAGTTTGGAGGTTGGTAGAATGGAAGGAAAATCTGCTGATGAAGAGAGAAAGTGAAGAGTCAGTGTGGTAAGGATAAGGCATACTGAGTGTGAAATGTTTATAGACTTACAGATAGAGGTGCTAAGTTAATTTCAATATAGGAATCTGGAACTAGAATTAAGGTGAGGATGAGGACAGTAGCTTCCATGTCAAGAGAGACCTCCTCCCTCCTCCCAACCACATATTTATTTTTTCTTATTAGGCTACCTAATATGGAAGTCTAGGGCAGGGCCAATGTTAGAACATTGTTGGATTGAGGGCACCATCTCCAGGGATGTCCAAAGTTTACTTTACCTAAGGCTTTATAGGTGGTTCAAAGCCAAAGTATTAGCTAGCTGCTCTATGAATTGCCCATAAACAGGTGGTCTCAGTTTGAGCTGAGAACTGGACCTTGGAAGAAAAAGAGTTTTTGTCTCATGTACACGTCAAGGGTTGGAGAGGGACACTTGTTCACTCCTGTTGCTTTCTCATGTGAATTCTAATAAAGTGTTCATGTTTCCCAGTTTTTAGTTATCTGAGACTAGAAAGCACATGGATTACCAACTATAGTCTCACTTGAGCCCTCTCCACCAGAATTCCTGGAGCTCCACACTTCCACTGCCCACCTCCACATCTCCCCTCCCATCTCCAGCTAGAGTGTTAAGATGACTTGTTCCTTTCTTCATGGCTGTTAGTGAGGCCTTCCTCCAACAGGGGGAAAAAAAGGTATCTCTGTGCCTCTGCCTTATAACATCTCCTCAGCCATAATATTGTCACTCCAAAACCAAGGCATGTGCCTCTGATGTTTTCTATATCGGTATCTTTACAGTTCTTTCCTGGTCTGTGGAATTCCTTGCATGCAGACTATTCAGATCACCTAGCTTTGCCATTACTCCAAGCAGTGAGAGCTGACTTTCTGGGAAATTCTGGCCATGGTTGATTCCTTGCTGGTGGCACTTCCAACTTGTCACAGTCCTTTTTGACCTTCCTGCTTCTCCCAAGAGAAGCCAGTGTGGCCATCAAGACACCCTCGTGAAATTCAAACAACTCTTTGTAGAGCAATCGTTTTGTGAAAATTAAGTACAGATGCTTTTGTCTTTGTTGGAGGGAGATGGAGTGGAGAGTACTAGCTTCATAGTTGCTTTGAATCTGTGACATTTATGTTTCTGTAAAGTCATCTTTATCCCTGAAACCTCTGGAAGATTCATTATACACTTCACAAATTTTATCAGGAAATATATTTGATTCTGACCCTGTTACCCTTATATAGAGTATTCCCAACATGTACTAGATCAAGTCAAATCCCCCTGTGCATCTTAGGAGATCACTCATCATCTGCTACTATTTTTCTAGTCTTTTCTTCCTTGGTTTCTTCCCACTCTCCTCGTTTAAACCCACCACACCAACTCTGTTAATGTGCTTGTAGGTTTCTGATCAAGCAATGGTATTTCCATGTGGTTGTGTTCTCAAGTATGGTTCTCTCTGCCTGAAAATACCCTCCCCTCTATAATCAGGGTTCCAGTATAATGCTGAACCCTCCAACAACTGGCAGGTTTCTCCCAAGAGATCTTGTCAAGCTTCCCCTTGCCAAGTTCAGCCAAGGGGAAATGTTTCCTTCTGGCGGAGCAGCCCCAGCACTACACATACAGCTAGACATGTAAAGTGATGCTCTCTCGAGTCAGTTCCTGGACCCCCAACCTGGGGGCACTGGCGTCCTGCTGGGCTCAAGCGCTTGTGGGGAGTTCTGATGAATCTGACCACATGTGTATAAAGCTGAGAGAGGCTGCATCTCAGATCAAAGCAAAATGAAGCAGTTAGGCACACATCTTCTACATGGCCCAGTAAACTTAAAGGGTGAGGAGGAAAAGAAGAATCCAGGTTTAATCGAATAAGATAGAAGTCAGAGAAACAAAATGATCCTGGAGGCTAAAAGCACAGTCAGAAGCAGCACCCCAAGAAAATCCCTGTAACTGTGGGCAGAGATGAGACCTGTAGGCTTCAAGACATAGAAAATACCTGAGTTTGATGGACTGGATTAGAGAGATGCAAGTCAAATAGTTCGTTAAGCAGCTGTGATTTTATTTCAAACTCAGTGACTCAACATGCACAGCGATTATCTTCTTTTACGTCCAGTTGATTCCCTAGAGTATGTTATTTCCCAGGACTATGATACCTCTCTTCAAACTTGTCTGGTTGGAATCCCAAAGAAAAGTCACAATGTCCTTTTTGAAAATGGAGTTTAACATTACATCTTAATTTAACACTTAAACTCCAAAGATGTCATTTCCTTATATATTATTATATAGGCACCTTTTTTTTATTCTGGACTGTAAGGGAAAACATTTTTGGAATTCGGGTAGACCGGCCAACCCTCATATTAAAGATTAAAGAAACGTAAGTTTAAAGGAATGTGAGCATAAGGGAAATGTAAATTAAGCCCCTCAGCTAGGGCCACAGGAGTGTTTGCCTTCTGGTGCTGGCTCAGTTCTCAAAGAAGCTAAGCATGCTTTGTTTCAGTATTATGATGTAACTTTGCCATGGGTAAAACAATCTTTGATGTCATCTCACAGTACTGAAGATGTCCTTGGGAGCAAATTCAGGGGCCTTTGTGGAAGGGTCCCTGAGGAATGAAATGACAATTGTCCATAATTTGATTCTGCTGAATGGTAACACTTCTGGTAGATTGGGGAAATTTGGCTTAACTAGTGTTAATTCTTCTCAGGATTGGTATGTTGAATTGGCCGAAGGTGATAATCTTCCCCTCAGTGTGATCTTGGTATAATTGTCCCAGGATTTATGTGTACTTATAATTGGGCCAGAGTTTGTACTGAAGATTAAATATTGAAATAGAGTGAGGAACAAAGTCCATTGGTGATGTTTTATTATCACTCCTCCAGTTACTGCTTTGTAAAACATTGTCGGTAAGCCAGATAAAACAGAGCCAGCTTGGTGATGTGATGTATGAAACAGAATTTAGAAAATAATTCAATAAAGTCCACTCAGAATAATATTAAATTTAAATTTTACTGTAAAACTATCATCTCCTGCAAAGCATTCACATGTCATAAATACTTACGGGAGGCTCACTGAAAACTGAGAATAGAGGGTAACTAGGGGAATTGGTGAACAAAATCTTAGAAGCCCAGATCTCATCTGATATCTAGGACACCTGTTCTTCTCAACTTCATAATCCAAGGAAAGTTTAGGAACTTGTAGGTTCCTTACCTTGTTTGGTTCCTAGATGACACTAGTGATTTAGATGTTCAAATTTTAACACATGACTAGTAAAGATTTTCTGTCACTAGAATGTTGACATTCTGTTGAGCCCTTCTCTTCACTAACTTGTTGGATCTAATTATGTAGGCCTTGTGTAATTTCCGCCCCCGCCTTTTAAATAACATTTCCTTGATGCCCTCAAAACCATAAGCCAAGCAGTTTATTTGAAGCCCCCATCTCTCTCCAGCCCCTTATGTCAGTTGCTTCATGA
Organism: Neophocaena asiaeorientalis asiaeorientalis; assembly: GCF_003031525.2. Classification (NCBI taxonomy): domain Eukaryota; kingdom Metazoa; phylum Chordata; class Mammalia; order Artiodactyla; family Phocoenidae; genus Neophocaena; species Neophocaena asiaeorientalis. Next base: position 785,721 of record NW_020173727.1, on the reverse strand, counting down.
ACAAAGGGCAGGCTGGTGGGTCTTAAGCTAATACTTAATTTAAGGAACAAGAAATCTTTAAGTATGATTCTGATATGCTTGACCAGTTACACTTCCTTATCACCTTGAGAAGAAATCTGTCTGGAAAACAATGTAATAACCTATCAATCTGAATTGACCTTTCCCCAGCCTCAGACTCTGTATGTCATGGGTGAAGCCGTATTGAGCAGCTTATGGATGTCTTTATTGAACTTGCTCTTTAACAAGATGATGGTTAGGACTGGTGGAAACAGTTATATGACAGATTAATAACAACTTTGGGCAGTAAGAAACAGCGCTGTCTTCTGCCCCAGGTTCTTTTTAACTTGTATCTTAATGATTGGACCTTACTTTTAAGTTGCAATTGAGAATAAGTTATGTATTCTTTTCTGTCCTCAAGAATGTATACATTCTTTTCTGTTCTCTGATTTATTTATTATGATGGAATACAAGTGAATTCCATTCATAATTTGCATTGCAATCTGATTATTGTCAAAAAGAATGGCTTATGATGACAGCCTTAAACCGAAATCATTTGGTTTGGCAGACATCCTCCAAGATTCAATAGATGTATATTCATTTTTCTAATGGAAGGTTAAATTATTTACTTCTACCCATAGTACATTTTTGCAAATATTTACCCTGAAGGGTTTACCAGGAAGTGCAATGCTTAACTTTAAACTTTCTATTTCATAGGCAAAAATTCCTGGCAGAATGCCTGTTGCTCAATACATAGCCACTGTTGGGATGATGAAGATGATGATGACAATGGTGACAGCCACAGTGACATCAGTGCCATTTGGATATTTCTTGTACTGCCCTCCAAAGAGTAAAAAATCCATCCTATAAAAGGTACAATATGAAGTATCAATATTAACCCTCACCCCAAAAGTTTAACAAATGTCTTTTAGATCATACAATGTGAACTTAAATTCCAAGCCATCTAACAGAAATGGCCACTGTTTAGTTGAATTCATTTTTGAATGGCTTATAGAATTATTCTCCACAATCTATCAGACAGACTTGTCAGTGTTTGACAGCAACTGAAAATTTGCCTCCTTAGATGTTTCCTAGAGGGATCTAATTAAAAGAATAAGGTGTCCTTTTCAATCGAGAACACAGAATGCCTGGCCTAGATCTGGACAGTAGGAGCAGCAGGCCAGTAGAGTCTCCTGACGGGGAGCTGGGAGCAGGGCCTGGAATACCTCACTGAGGGCTGCTGTCTTCTGAGCAGTGGAGAGACACAATGAAAACAGTGGGAAGTGTGGTGGAAGCTCTCTCTTTGCTATGCTCTTTGAATAAGTCACAGAGATAACAGAACTGAAGCAGCTTTATCAGTGCAATTTTTCATGAAGTGGTTAATTAGCTTTATTGACTATTACTGGATATAAATTCCCCTTTCGGAGCACTCCTGGAAATGTCTAAATTATAAGACAAGCACCATTATCATAAAATTACATTAAGTTTAATTAACAGAAATCACTTTCTAACATAGGTCAAACACTAAGTGCCTTGGAGTTATTTAGAGACGCAAGATTTCCTAGCCGACTTCCACATTTACATCTTCATTCACTGTTCGTATTGTGGATGTTATACAGAAACTCTAATCATAAAAACACCAAAAATGTGCATAACCTATTCAGAGCTAGACCTTTTATATGCATTATTGGATTTAAACCCCATATGAATTCTATGACATAGGTTCTATCATTAGCTATATATTGAAAATAAGAAGAGGCACAAGAGGTTAAGTAACCTGCCCAAAGTATGCAGGTGGTAGGCTAGAGGCTGCACCATTAATCATAGAGTAACTGCCACTCCAGGCACAAAAGTAATACAGGGAGGGCATGCTGGCCATGGTGGCACCCTTCCAGTTTCCTGGCTCTCCTGGAATGCCCCTGAATGCCTTGACCAGAGCTTCTCCAAAGCTTGCCACATCTACAGATGGCATCCTGACTCTGCCCACAGTGGGACTTGGCATCAGGTGGAAAACCCTCTACGATTCACTCCCAGCATAACTGCTGTCTCTCAGCCACCTTTGGGAAAGTCATTGGCAAGCCGTCATCATTGGCTGCCTGGTCTCCTCTCTCAGCCTTCAACTTCACACTGCCTAACCCTTGTGGAATCAATGGGGAGAACTCAGTTGTTTTTGTTACCCATTCTGTTACTGAACCAAACTTGGGTCTGCTCATTCGCATGCAGTAAAGTGACACTGACGCTAGGTTGTGGTGAAGGAAAGTGCAGCATTTATTGTAAGGCGTCAGTACAAGGAGAACAGGTGGCTCCTGCTCACCAAAGGGTTTCAGCAAAAGCATTTTTAAAGGCCTGGTGTGTGTGTGTGGGGATGTTGCAGGATATGTGATCAGTTCCTGCATATTTCTCTGATTGGTTGATGGTGAGGTAACAGGGCAGTGTCACAGGGGTTAACATTATCAATTCTTAGGCACCAGTATGTCTGCAGGTTATGTGCTCGTGATCATCAAGTAGTTAATTTCTTCCATTTGGTGGTGGTTTTAGCATCTGTAAAACAACTCAGGAAATGTACATCAGATACTGTTACCTGGGTACTTCAGAGAGGCGCTACAGCAGAGGATATGGGGGAGGCGTCTGTCCCAGGAAGGCCCCATAAGGTCCTGCTCAGTTATAATCCGTCATGTCTTTTCTTGCATACCCTCATCTTTCTTTTCTTTCAGTCACAGAGAAAGTGTCCCTGGTCTGTTCTTCTCAGACAGTGCTTCAGGTCTCTCAAGGACTTGCTTGTATAGTTCTAGATATCTTAATTGTCTGCCTGTAGTGTTTAAACAAAAATTTGGTTTCTTAAGCAGTTTCCTTATTCCCCATATAAATTTTGGACACTATTAATTATGGTAGAAGGAGTGCTAAGAAACTGACATTTATGAAGCACGATTTTCTGTCAGGAATTCTCCTAGACAATATTCTTATCAAGATAAGAAGGAGCATTAAATCAAATGATATTTACAGTATCATTTCACTCACTAGGAGAGAGACACTTAACGAGGTGAAGCTACTAACCCTGTTTACACAACTGATAAGTTAGGGTACAAAAAGTAAACCCAAGTCAGCTTCAGTCCAAACCCATGTTCTGGTCATTACAGCTGTGCTTCTGACACCTCGATGAGCACATGCATCACCTGGAAGTCTTGTTAAAATGTAAATCCTGAATCATAAGGTCAGGGGTGGGGCCTGAGATTCTGCATTTGTGATGAACTTCTAGGTAAGAAGAGGCCGTTAGTCTGCAGACCACGAGTTGAGTAGTGAGGCTTAAAGTGCTCAGCTAAACTTTCCTTCACAGTATAAAAGCCATCCTCAGACCCATCCCTTCTAAATGCCTCAAATCCCATGTCTTGAATCAAAACAAGTACATTCCGACTTGATGCTACACAGAAGGTATAGCATAGTATTTCCGAGAGTGTGCACCTAGGATCATCTGCACACAGTTTCCTGGAGTGCTAGTTAAATGCAACTTTCTGGCATCACTTCAGCCCCTCTGGACCAAAATCATGTGAGGCAGGACCTGGGAAGCTGCATTTATGACAAGCTCCCCAGGCTCTTGTAATTCACATTCAAGTTTGAGGAGAACTAGAGTAGCCTAAGTATCAAATGGTGGAAAGGCAAATGATGGTCATGGAGGCTTACTGAGAAAGTCCTGCAGACAAAGGAGCCTGAATGACATCTCCCCAAAGGCCAAAGGAACCTTTTTGTAAAAGTGGGTATAAAAAGTGGGATTAAAGCTGAAAAGATGGGTTGTGAAGTTTTAGACTTGGAAGAGGGCCAAGAGACTAGGTATTGAAGGACAAATCATCTAGGAGATCTCAAGAAGATTATCCTCTGCCCCTGATGAGGAAAGGTCACAGAATTTTTACCCTCTTGGATAGAAACTTGATGGATATTAAATATTGAATGGATACACACTTTAGGTGCTCTCTTGGCCATGCCTGTGGAGAAGAATAGAAATAAACTTTAATTTGTAAAGCATTTTCACCATGTGTATTAACACCCATGACACAATCTGCTCTCATACATTGCCGCAGAGGGTGTATAAAGTCAAGGATTTCTCATTCCCAGCTCACAAGTGAACACACTGATTCTCAGGGAGTGGGGTGGTAATACCAGGACCAAACCTCTAGTCTCCAACATTGTGACTTGACTCTTCAACCAGTGCAAGAGCTCCCACACATGGCTGTGCATCAAAACCACTGAGAGGCCCTACCTGAGGCCTGCTGGGCCAGAACATTTGATGGGGCCTGGTAGTCTGTATTTTTAGAACAATACCACAGGGAATTCTTATGCATTCAGTCAATGGAACTATGTTTGGGAACTCAACTAAATTATGTGGCATGGGAAGAGCTGTCTATGACTCAAAGATCATACGGAAAGAAAAGATGTAAAAGCATTAGGACCCTGGGACCCCTTCTGAAGACAGGGATTAACAGGCAAGTTTCAGAGCCTTACTTGCTTACAAGTACGGTTTCATAACTGCTAGAGGTAGAAGCTTTAGAGATTTTCCTTTGAAAAATTGGTCAAAAGAAAACATAGCTCAGAACTGTTTTATTAGCAGGTCCTTCAAGGTTAACGGAGAAATTTAAATGTCTATAACTATACGATATGGGGAAAGTCGCAGTGCTGCTGCAGTGCTGCATTTAGGATCAGCTCTCAGTTTAAGTCCTTACTAGCTATGTGGCTTTGCCTGAATCAACTAATCTCTAAGATCTTCAGCCACTTTCTCTCCAGAAAGTGAAAAAAGGTGGGAAAAGATGAGAAAAGATTAGCAAAAACATGTTACATGTAATCAGTGGTCTTTACGTATTAATTGGCGTTGAATGTGAGGTTCCGGATCTGTGGGCTGGAAATAGAGATAGGGAGTAGGAGATTCCTGTGGCTTCTGGCAAGGTCCAAAGTAGCTCACATGCTAGGAAAGCCCTTCTGTCAGTGGGTCTGGACTTGCAAATTGACAGATGGGGCAGCGCACTTCGCAGTGGGATTGGGGAGTCTCCAGAAAGTTCCTCAGGGTTGCAGTGTCTGAAATTTTGTCACTTTATCATTTAGAGACTGCTCCTCAGAACTTCTCTTCTTGTGCTTTGAAACATGAGACAGCCCTAATGAGCTAACTTTATTCTAAATTTTAATTGTCTGTTTTCTGACCGGAAGAACCACAAGAACATATACGTGGGGAGGGTGTGTGACATAGGGACACTGGAGAGAGGATGTGGCATGGGAGAAGGGGGCACAGGAAAGGGAGGTGAGGGGTGCTGAGGCCCCGTTCTGCCAGCTTCACAGCGTTTCCCTCACCGTAGACTTAAGCAACACCGTGGGGTGAGATGAACTTCAGGCGCCCACTAAAGGTGAAAAGTTTGCTGCCGGAAGAGCTCTGTCTGAAGCTGGCATCACTCTCCTCAGATGGAGCAGGCAGCCCATCTCAGTTAAGGGGGAACCTGTGTAATAAGAGCATCGTTAAGAAGGAGGCAAGAGTTCCTTATCGGAGGACAGGAAATCCTTTTATTAGGAAGAAAATGTGTTATTCATGTGAGACTAATCTGTGTTTTGAAGAAAACAGTCTCATTGTAGAGTGTGTTTGCTCATAGATGGCTCACCAGGAAATCTACTGTAGCTCTCACTGATTTCCCTGATTCCACCCTGCCTAATGGGAAACATCCACTACAGGAGGAAAGATACGGGGGGAGGGGGCCTGGGGGGAAAGCGTTCTACTGCACCGGAGTTGCGCTTAACGCTTTTCCTTTTTCAGAGATTAGCTGTCCAGTCTTCAGAGGTCTCTCTTCTCCTCTCCTCCCCAGGGCCCAGGTTGAGTGTAAAACCCCAGACAACATTTCCTCATCAGCCAGATTTCCTAGGAAAGACGGACCACTTAGAAGAAAGTTAAGGTCTTAGCATATGGGAAAATGTGGACTTCTTCTCAACAAGAAGATAGGCAGAAATTTTTAGATTTCAGTAATGGTGGACTTGCTTATATCAGAGCAACCCTTCTACTCATAACAATGACTAACTTTGGGGAAATGTTTTAAAAAACACAAGTACTTGAAGGCACTGGAGAATAACAAAATTCTGTTAGACCTGGAGAGATTGTGACCCTTGAAAGAAGAGAACTCCTCTGGGTGAGATCCATATTTAAATGGCTCTTTTTCCAGGTCACGCCCCAGTTTGCATACAATGAGCATAGAGAACAGAGCTCGAGAAGAAAGCAACAGGTTCATGGAAGCTAGGAGTCAGAGGTCAGAGTTTAGGGCAACCAGAGTGCTAAAAATTTAAGGGGGAAAATCCCCAAAAGAAGGGAGCACCAAATCTGCTTATTAATTTCCCTGCAATCCTTGGCTGACACTTGAACTATTCATGTGCAGGATGGGGCACCTGGGAGCCAGGGGACAGTGACAGCAGGAAGGCTGAAGAGTTTCAGGGCTTATGCTTATAACTCCTCCAGCCCCACTTCTCTTCTGAACCCTAGACTCAGAGACCCAAATATCTCCTCAACAATTTCATCTGGATACATACCAGTCATGTCAAACTTAACATGATCAAAACCAAAAGGCTGGTCTCTGCCTGAAAAAAAAATTCCTACTCTTCCCTTTTAGTCATTAACACTGCATTTGCAGTGCACTGCGTCCATAAACTTTGGAGCCATGGTTGATTCTTCTCTTTTTCTGACACTTGACATCCAGCTCACCAGCAAATCCTGTTGGTTCTACTCTCAGACCCTTTCTCATCATCTCTTCTATTAACACCTCCATCTAACTGACATACGGAAAACAATATGAAATTGAATGCCTTTCTTACTCTATACATAAAAATCAATTTCTAATTAATTAAAAATAAATATATGAGCAGCTAGAGTCAAACATTTAAAATATATATAGAGATTAATATCCTTATGATCCCAGGATAGGAAATGATTTTTTTTTTTTTTTTTTTTTTTTTTTTTTTTTTTGCCGGACGCGGGCCTCTCACTGTTGTGGCCTCTCCCGTTGCGGAGCAGAAACCTGGTAGGATTTGGAGCAAAAGAAACTCTGAATCATTCTCAGTGGAGAATAAATTGGTACTACCAATTTTGTAGTTTGGCATTATCTTATAAAGCTGTGCATGTATATGCCCTACATCCCAGCATTTACACTCTAGAGAAATGCTGACATTTATATCAAGACACATGCAAACGAATGATCACGAAGAATTGTTTTTAAAAACAAGAACCATAGCAATTCAAATTTCCTGAATAACAGAATGGATAAGTAAATTGTGGCATATTCATACCATGGAATATTAAATAACAGTGAAAATGAATAAATTACATATATAACAATATGGATAAGTCTTTGAATTATAATGTTGAGTAAAAAAAGTAAGTCACAGAACACTAAAGAACATTTGATACTATTTTTATAAATCTCCAGATTTGTAGAAGGACAACTAAAACTTGCATTACTCAGGAATACAAGCAATACATAAAAACAATTTTCAAAAAGCAAGGAAAATGATAAATTCAAGATAGGTGTTACCTCAGGAACAGAGAGGGGGACAGGGTCAGGGGAAGCCCACAGATATATTCCATGGTATTATTTATGTTAGTTTTTTATATGGGTAGTGGGTTCACCAAAACTTAAATAATGATTTATAACTTATTAATATTATAAATAATTATAAAAAAAACTTAATGTCACAATAATACTTAAACCTGAATCCAAATAGCTCCAAGTCTCTGCTTAGCACCTACATTAATTCAATCTCCTAAAAAATCATTCCCACCCCCAGTGAATTTCTGGGAGTCCCTAAGAGGGGTCTTATGTGTATCCAGAAATATGTTGCCACTCACCTCTTGTGTTTACATGGCTAGTGGCTTCCACTATGTTCTCTGTGGGTTTCCGTCTCTGTTAATGGTGCCTATAGATTTTCCTTGGTCACCTCAGTCCTTATGGGGTAGTGGAGAATCATCAATTCTTGAAAACTGAGAGGGAGAATGCAGTTTTTTCTTTGTTATGCTGGAAATGTTTGGTGGCCACCATAACGTGTTATGGAGTTTACTGAATGAGATCTTCCAGCTCATTCACAGCCCTTTTATCTCCCAAGTTGCATCCTGCCAAAGTCACTGGGCAGGGATGGATTTAGTAACATTGGCTCACTACACCTGCCCCTGTTGTTCTCAGCCCACATATGAGACCAAAAAAAGCGTTAGAAAATCATCAACTTTTGATGGAATCTGCATCACTGTAAAAGGGCTGATCTAAGACCAGGCAAGATTACAATCAAGTAATACATACAACTGCTTAAAACGTTTGTAATGGAGACAAGAAAAATATACTGAATAGGAGAATCTAACAGTCCAGTTAATTGAAAGGCTGGCTGGCTCCTGCAGAATTTGAGGGGAAATGATATATTTAAAATATACAAAGAATAGATCGAAGAGAGCCAGTACCTGCCCTGTAAAAATCCTAGAAGAAGATTGAAAAGATAAAAAAGAATTAATGATTAAAGAAATAAAAAGACAAGTTCCCTGATTCCCTCACATTAAAGGTGTCACCTTCTTGCTCCAGATTCTACAATTCAAATGGCACAGGAAATGACAGGAGTTAAAAGCTATGTTCTCAATTGCCTGACGTCTCTGGAAAGAAGTGGTCCTAGAAAACCCCACCATGAACTCCAGTCTCTGCCAGTCATGTTCTTTGTAAGCTTAGGAGCAAAGAACAAGACATGAAATTCTGGATTAAGTTATAGTTTCAGATTAATCATTCCAAGGGGCTGGATACCAGCTGTAATTTCACTAGGAAACTTAGCTCTAAAGTCATCTATTAAGTGACAGTGTGTGATCATCAGGTACAGGCCGCCAATCTCAAGGAAACGTGATCTTGATGTGAAGTACTATTAGTCTAGATCAGTCTGGAAAGCTGGGGGCTGTGATTTTATATAGATTTTTTAAAAACAAGTTTATTATTGATTTTTTAAACTTTATATCAAAACTCAAAAAATATCTTCCTAGCTACCACTCTCATAAGACTTTGTCAATGGGACTAGAATATTTGACTGATTACTTAGAGTTAAGGCAGAGCACTTGGTAGTGAAAATGTCACCACCATGATTCACTCAGCTCTGCCCAATGACATGTCTACATATCTATTGGTGTCATCAGGATTACATCCAGATCTGAGTTAAAGTAGAATTCCTCTATGGTATTTTTCTTTTGAAAACTGTAAGATATGGCACAGTATCATTTCCTTCCAGAAGAGAGGTGTAGTTGTTAACCATCACTGTCTTCGTTGCTCATCTCTTAACACTTAAGTGAAACGGCCTGCCTTTTATGGACAAGAGAAACAAGAGTCAGCAAACAGATTGCAATTTCAGGCTATCACGCTCTAGCTGTTATCAATAGCTATAAATGCAAAAATTATATTAAAACGTGTATGTCTCATTTCACACACCATGGTACCCATGATCATTATGTTAAAGGCTCTGCATTCTGATTTTCATAAATTAATTTAACCACTCTCTATCTTTTTATAGAGTGCATTAAAATCCCATACTATGTGATTTGAGATATATGCAGTTATTTTCTGGTGAATCAAATATCCTAATTAATAAATAGCTATCACCGTACAGACATATTACACAGGCATTAACAATTTTCAAAGAATTAGAACAAAATCAATTCAACACTAAAATAATCCTGAAAAAAGTTAATACCTTAGATTCACATACATTGTTCTGGTACAAACTTTTTAAACACTGATTTAATTTTGAGTCTTTTAAAATAATTTGTTTTATTAATTTTTACTTTTCATCAACATTTTATGAAGTTTGAATATTTAAGAAGGAAAGGGAGGAAGAGAGTTGAAGGAAGTATTTTATGATTTATTAAGATATAAGTACTAGCTATTCCTTCATGTATAGAAAAATTGGAAGCAAAAAAGAGTACTGAAATTAAAGTATAAGGAAATTCTCAGTAGGAAGTGTGCTACTTCCTACTCAGTAGGAAGTCAGCCAGCCCATAAGTTTTCAGTAAAGCAAAAATGACTTACTGGCGAAAGAAGAAATTAGGCTCTACCCCAATGGCATATTGTAGAAGAGGTGCCATCATTGCTACAGGAGTGATCAGAAAGAAGGTTGATCTGGGTGGGCTCTACTAAGTGAATAGTAAAAATATTTCAGTTATCACCCCCTCCAACTGGTCAATGCCTGGACTGTACCAGCCATGAAATAGTTTGAATATCATGCCTGCATCTGAAGAAGTTTGAGACCACCAGCAAAACTAGGCCAATCCAGCTTATTCACTGCATCAAAGCTGTGTCTGAGAGATGCTTTAAGCTGCATATAACAGCTAACTTGAGCTGGCTGAAATGAAGAAATGGAACGGCTGACATAATTATAATCCAGAGGAAGGCAGGCTCCCATTGCATTTGCCTATTATCCCCTCTCCTCTGCCCTCATCCTTATGCCATCCTATCCTTCAGGCTATCACACTCTCCCCACCTCCAGCCCTATGCTCAGAATCCTTTTGTGAGGTGAGTGTTTCCTTCTCCCGGAGAATAAAAAGCAGCTTTTTCAGCGTATCCGGGCATAAGCAACAAAGGAAAACCTACATTAGACAGAGACCCGCCTTCGGTAGGTATATCACCCTCTGGGGCAAGCTCTGGGTTCAAGTGTAGAGAAGCAAAAATGCATTAATGTGGCACCACGGTCCAGGCGTCTCAGACTGAGGCAGCATCCTCCCAGCTAGATGCTTGGCATCAGGTCACTCAGCAAGAATTTTGTGTCAGAAAGCATAATCTTAAGCGAATTGAGGGAGAACTTTTTTCTTTCTAGTAGCATCTTTCTAAAAAATAAATAAACAAAAAGGACTTCAATCACACAATAGTGAACACTGCAACTTATTACAAAAATGCCACGAAATGAGTGATCTCTTTACTCCTAATGCACTGATCCTGGTCTGGGAAGGGGAACATGTCAGCTGGGAGCGATGTAGGAATTCATCACTGTGTTCAGCCTTCCCTTTGTCTATTCTTTGCTTAAAATGTTTTATTTAGAAGCCACAGGAGACAGTGGAAATGAATCACCTCCAAGCCCTCAATGATGGCAATGAATTATAGTCACGAGAAATGATCGCATCTAAGGCAGGCAGGAGGTCCAGTGCAGGGAATCACAGTGCAATTACAGCATTAGGCTGAACAGCACTGGGCCAGGCCGGATGATGTATGGTTTGTCTGAGGAGAACAGGGTAAGAGCACTTGGCGCAATGGCTAAGGCTTCCTTCTGATCAGCAAACATCACGCTGGATTTTCTCAAGAACAAGGTGGAGTACTTCTGTGAGGCTCCTTCAACCGTGTGGTGTGCCAAAGCAAGCGCTTACTAAATGGTGCAGGTCAAAGAAAGAGAAAAACAAACCTAGAGAAGACCTGGTTACTGTACCCCTTGGACTGCCTCCAGCAGTTAGAGAAAACCCATAAGCAAAGAGGAAATGGAAATAGAGGAAGTGTACGTTGGCTGATAACACGTGTCGAGGAGAGTGGCATTAAACACCTTGGCCCAGGACCTTCTATTCAAGAGTAAGCAGAGAGGTCCGGTGTCTGGATCTTTTGATTAAAACCCCAGCAAAGTGGGAAGGGTTGCAAAGTTGGCTGTCTAAATGCAACAGAAGGAGAGAGGAAGGCGAAGGGGAAAGAATGTAAGAGGAGTATGTGTGGACATAGATAGCCAAGATGGAAGTTTGGGTAGACCAGTCTCTAAGGGCTGTGCTGCTTGATGGTCCGTACAGGAGAGGGTGTGTTTCATATATTTACTGACTGACAGTCATCAATTCTGTGTTCAGAGAGCTTAATCTCAATGGAAAATAGCTCTCTTATGAATGGCCCTATTGGATAGGAAAGACAAAGCTTTGGCATAATCTGAGAGAAGAAGGTTAAGGCAAAACAAAGATAAATGGGGACTGCCCTGGTGGCGCAGTGGTTAAGAATCCACCTGCCAATGTAGGGGACACTGGTTCGAGCCCTGGTCCGGGAAGATCCCACATGCTGTGCTCCATGTGCCTAGAGCCTGTGCTCTGCAACAAGAGAAGCCACTGCAATGAGGCCCGCGTGCAGCAGTGAAGACCCAACACAGCCGAAAATAAATAAATAAATAAAATTTTAAAAAAGCAAAAAGATAAATGGCTCTGCTTAATTGTGAAATAAGAAGCTCAGTATTTAATAGGAGATGAAGGCCTGGCAACTGAGAGAAGAGATAGGAGAAAGCTCTCATGACGGGAGACTGGGGAGTCAACAAAGTGGTGGGAAGCTAGGTCCCATTAGCAGAGACACATGGGCGAAGCTTTCTCTGGGTTAGAGGATAGCAGACCAAGTATGAGGAATAGTGATTCCTGACAGCACAACTTAGAGTTTCTTCCTGTTCTATGCTGCAATTTCTCTGACATCCCTAAATATTTTCAGTAGAAGACACAACCTGCCTTATATTAGTAATGACTTGGGGGAATAACGAAAAATGTGCTGTGTCCATATTTTGGTGAAGTCGGTATATCTCTTGCCCCAGCTGCAGATGTATGAACTCCTAGATTACCAAGGGGAAACAGCAGGTCTCATGGAGGTGGACAACTGATAAATATTTCCAAATTATTAGCTACATATAGCTCATTAGAGACTTTAAAGAGTTTTGTTTGTTTTGTTTTAAGTAAACAAGATTTGCAGGACCCCCGAACGTATGAACAGCGTTTGTAATTTGGGAGTTCTGCGGTTAAGCAGCCGGACGGACTGTTTATGGGTGTCTACCTGAAGTGACACAGTGTTCACGTCTTTAAATAATGAGAACGGGAAATAATTTTCACCCAGGTACCAGTCTGGAAGATATTCTTCCTCTAAAGTTTATCACATCCTTCCCCCTGACACAGCAGGGGTGGGAAGTGAAGCAGTGCTGCTGAAGCACAGGCTGGCAGAGAGCGTCCGAGGAGAGGCAGAAGCTTCAGGGCCAGGAAGCGATGGCTGCCGACAACCAGGGCAACTGTTCTGCAAAGAGCATCAGAGGAACCTAGTATCCTTAACTGCTCCAATTCGGGAATGAATGAAGAGTAACATGGGCAACTGTGGAGATGGGAGCGTGCAGTGACTGGGAAACAGGGCCCTGATACGAGAAAGAAATCAACTCGGGGCAAGAGGAGAGGCAGGAACCAAAGAGATCTGAAAAGACAGAAGAGCGCCCAAGAACCAGGCAGAGCCGAGGTCTTTGTAATTCTTGGTGGAGGCTTAAAAATTAATATCAGAAGCGATGATGTGTCATCTATAATTTGTTATTATAATTTTGCTTAAATTGTCCATATAGTGAATTATATATATAGTTCTTATTCTAGTACCAAAATATAGGTTCTGTCATTTTCAGCAAATTGCCTGTGCTGTTATCGTCAGTAGTTAGGTTGCAGAAGCCCTCTGGGTATTGATACAAAGACATCTTGTGGACACCACCGGCTTATACCCAATCCCCTATCCACACCCATACACAGACAAACACATTATTATAGAAGGTTCTGGAGCTCAAACTGAGCATAAAAGTTAGATCGCCTATTTATTTTTGAACCCAAACCAAAAGTACAAGTTCATCAACACAGAGAAAGAGAGAGAGAGATTACATATTAAAAAGTTGAGAGGTGAAGTGCTAGTTAAAAAAATCAAATATGCTTTGTGGAAATTTTAGTGCCAGTACATTTTGCTTTTTAAAATTATTGCCTGCCTTTCTTCGGTGAGGAGAGACTGCATTGGGGAAATCACATTTTAAGAGAAGCTGAATCGCTACATCCTAAAATAAGGTATAGAAAATATTGCTAAGTATACTTTCTTAGGAAAGATTAGATAAAAGAAAAATATTCTAGAAAAATAATAAACAAAGGAAATCAATAGGCAATTTATAGTAGACAAAATTCAAATGGCTAAGAAACACATGAAAAAAAATGTTTCCACTCACCGCTAAGTAAGAAATGCAAATGAATACAAGATACCATTTTTTCACACCTCAAGTTGGCAAATTTAAAGAGAATGAAAATGCCTGTTATTGGCAGAGGCATGGGGAAACTGGCTTTTTCTGGCACAGAGGTGGGTGTAGCACATGGACAGCCTTCTGGAGAGAGGGTTGGCCTGTGTATCACGAACCATAAAAGGCACATACTCTTTGGCCCCATAATTCTACTTCTAGGAACGCTTCCCAAGAAAACAATCAGATCAGCAAGCAAAAGATGTTCATTGCATCATTGTGTAGGATGATTGATTTCTGTTCAGTTTCAACAGTAAAAACTATTTCTACATGTTATGGTACACTGAAACAGTGGTATATAATTTAGTCACTTAAAGGTGTTATTGAATAGATTTTATTGACATGAAAAGGTGGTCACAATATATTACTATGCCAACAACCAGGTTACAAAAGAGGATAGTATGATACCATTTAGAAAAACAGTAAAAACTAGAACATTTTATACACACACACACACACACACACACACACACACACACACACATACATGCATATACACGTGGAGGAAGGAAACAAAGGAAGAATTTACACCAAAATGTTAGCAGTTTATTATATCTGGGAAGTGAGATTATGAGTGATTTTTCCTTATGATTTGTCTGAGTTTTCTATAAGCATAAATTAATTACATAATACTCATAATAAAAAGAAAAATGGTACAATTTTTTTACCTTCCATCAAAGGGAGATTGGATTCTTTTACAACTAAATCAGTGTTATTATTATTTGTGGTTGTTTTTCTTAATGACAACAAAACTAATATCAATGCCTTTTTATAGCTGTTTGTGACCTGTGTCCAAATGGGTCTGTTAAAGGCTAAACTGCTTTCATATTCGTTTTCATAATGAACCTGAAGGAGGATTGAGGACGATTGTGTTATATGTGGAGAAAATGAGGCCCAGACAACCAGTGAAATTTTCCCTTGATTTAAGGAAGAATTAGAAGCAGCTCTGAGAAAAAAAATACAAGACTCCAGACTGTTGTTTTGAATAAAGTTGATTTCCCCTTGGATGTCAGTGGTAATTTTCTCATCAGTGAAGCCTCAACACCATGTGCCTTTGGCCACAAAAAAAGAATTCTTTCCTCTGGTTTAAAAGCATCTTCCTTGAGCCAGGAATACATATGCACGTGGAGGGCCCTGGCGCTGGTGTGTGTGTTGGATTTCACTCCCATGCTGGGGATACTTGGGTTGTCCTCTGAGCCCAGTCTGTCCTCAAGAAGAGATCATTCTTCTACCAGCATGAAAACTTCCCCAGTAGGAAGGCTCTAGCAGCTCCGAGTGAGAAAAAGAACACAGAACCAGACATAAGCAGCTTTGAATCTTCACATCTCTGAGCTTTACTTTCCTCCACAATAAAGTGACGCTAAGTGAGGAGATAAATGGGTAGAGTGTGACAAGCATGGTGCCAGAGACTCAGACAGAGTGAGCTCTTTCTTTCCGACCCCTACACCTTCTGTTACTTGCCTGTTCCACTCCCTGCAGGATGGTCTGGTCCACCTCGCATCTGATCATACCCACAATTCTCAACCCAGATGGGCTATCAGCCGAAGAGGATCTACCATGAAGTCATGAGGTTTAAGCTTTGGGACTTCTCCTTGCAGGGGCTCATTAGAGGACTGAGGGGTTTGGTGAGAATTTTAACATGTTCTATATGGAGATGGGAAGACAGGTTACAAAAGAAAAAGGATTTCTGGATAAACATCCCTGGAAAATTGCCTGAAAAGTTCTCAGAGGGAAGAAACGTGAATCTCCAAGGCTCCAGTAATCTGTTGTGATTTCTTTTCACATTCTAAATAAATATTTACATTCATATCGAATTCCATGTTTGTATTTTGTAGTTTCTCAAAGGCGTCCCCAGATTGTATAAACTTTGGGACCTACAAAACCTGGAACCTCCGCGAGACCTTAGTTCACCTCTCTTACCATCCCTAGGTTGGCCTCTGCTTGAAACAACAGTGAGATTTCTACCTCCAAGGTAATCCTCTCGAATAAGAAACAGTTCTCAACTAGACCAAATACACCGGTGGAGACGCCATGTCCCTAAACCTCCACTCGTGGGTCACATTTCTGCTCCCTGGCACCAACAGAACATGTACTGCCTCTGAGGTTTCTTTCCAGGCCACACACCCAGCCCTGAGCCTTCTCTCATCTGTTCACCTCCCTAGATCACTGCAGTGCCTCCTTAGACTGGCGCCGAGGGCTGAGCCCAGCACTTGAAGTGCAGCCTGACTCACCAGCACATGGCAGGCTTATGGTTACCACCAAATAATGGTGATGAACTTCAGGGTGACACTTCCAGGGCCAAGACTGCTGCAGTCAATTCACAACCATAAGCTGAAAACCAGCTGTGCCCCACACAGACCCGGTTCTGCCTGTCATCTGGAAGGTTGGGGCTGAGGTGGAGGCATCGTCAGGTTCTAACGTGCAGGGGGATTCAGCCTGCAGCAGGGCCCCTGCCCTCAGAAGGAGCAGAGAGAACGGTGCCGTCTTTTGCCTGCTTTCTTTGGGGGCCTCACAGCCTTGTTTCCACACTGCCTTCTCTAGGTCCTTTCGTTGCTGCCCTAATAACAGTCATGTCAGTGCATTCCCTCAAATTGTCGAAAGGGCACTTTTTAGATTACGGGTTCAGAGGGAGAAGTTGCTTCCTTGGCTCTTGTCTACCCACAGTCCCCTCCAACCCCCAATCAAAGGAGGAATGAAACCATACTGCCTCCTAAAAGTAGTTCTGGGACTGGAAAGGGCTTTCTTGGTATCTTCACCCCAGGGTTTCCTGATGCACAAGGACCCTCTGGTGATGTAATACAAGGTACCAGAAGCCAATTTTGTAGTAGGGATAACTTAGCAGAATATGCATGACACCAGATATGGCTGCAGTGTAGTCAGGGTGCCAATGCTTCCAGGCACCACTTACACACACACACACACACACACACCCTCTCTCTCTCTCTCTCTCTCTCTCTCTCTCTCTCTCTCTCTCTCTCTCTCTCTCTCTCTCCCCCTCTCCCCCCCTCCCTCTCTCTCTCCCGTATTGCAATGGCAGCCTGTGGTGAACTTTCTCTCATGGTGCAGGCAACCTTGCTGCAAACTGAGGCACAGCCAGTAGAACTAACAGAGACCTAAATAAAAAGGATGTGCTGGGCTTCCCTGGTGGCGCAGTGGTTGAGAGTCCGCCTGCTGATGCAGGGGATGCGGGTTCGTGCCCCGGTCCGGGAGGATCCCACATGCTGTGGAGCGGCTGGGCCCGTGAGCCATGGCCGCTGAGCCTGCATGTCCGGAGCCTGTGCTCCGCAATGAGAGAGGCCACAGCAGTGAGAGGCCCGCGTACCGCAAACAAACAAACAAACAAAAAAAAGGATGTGCTAATTGAAACAAGTGGATTCAGGCAGCCCAAGCAGTTTACATATATATATGTTTTTTTATATGCTACATTTATCAAGTAAGGAAGCCTTAAACAAGGGAAGGCTATATCTGGCACGTTTCCACCCAGCTTGCTCTACCCCGTGAATGTAATTTGATTTTGTTTTATGTCAGCACCCACAAGTCAGATTGCATCCCAAGCCCAGTGCCTTCATACGCACAGCTCTTAGTTACTCAGAGTCTGTGAATGGCAGTGCAGTGGAATTACACCATTTGTGATCTACCATGACCTGTGAAAATTCAGGTTAACTGGAAGAGGGATAACAGCTAAGAGTTAAAAGGCTAAATTTCAGTTTTTGGAAACAAGCCAAAATCGATTAAATAGGCAGATTGGTTTTGACAGCTCGTAGTTTGAGTGTCACGAAATAAGCAACACTGGTTAACAAGTTCTGTCATGGAAGACCAAGCAGATGATATTTCATGCTTTTTTGAATTGATTGAAGAAGATTATTAATCTAGCATGCTAGAACAACCATTAAAATATCCACTTGCTCATCCCACCTGGAGCCTAACAAAGTCCAGGTGAACCAAACTAACTTTTCATTACTCTTTACTTTGTTTCATTCATCTTTACACCCAGTCACCCCAAAAACCATTCATCCAACCAACAAATATTTTTGTGTACTTCTCGTGTCAGAAACTAATGTGCTGAGTCACATCAGCAAGAATCTGCTTTCTATGACTTCTCCCTTCTCTTCTCCCTTGTTTTGGTCATCACGAGGGCCTAGGCTATAATTTGTGACTCAAGACGGCCAGGCAGATGGGCATCATCTGGGTAATCAAGGTTAGCTTCTCAGAACCATTCCCAGGATAGGTGGCAGATGCAGAAAGCTGGGTGGGATCATTTGCTGAGATGCCCAACCAAGAAGCCATGGAGCCAGAGGAGGTCTGTATACAGCACTCAAACCACTTGGTCAACAACATTAGAGGCTGGATTTGGTTCAGGATGAAGCAACAGGTAATGATGGTCCAAGGAAGAGGGTCACACTCATACCATGGAGAAGGAGGCAGAGTCTAGGGAGCCTGAACTAATTATGGAAATTTGTTTTTCTACTATTATGAATAATTCCTTTGAGCATTATGGAATGCTCATAAGCAACATTAGGCTTATCTTGGCTGTCAGTTCAAGGCATTTTAATTTAATTTTGCTAATAAGAGGAAGATAAGGCTAGAAAGATGAAAAACAGACATTAATACAATGGGTTGAGTTGAAGGCAACCTTGATCACCCACGGAGAACTTTTGTATATATATAAAAATTTAACAATATGCAAAGAGTGAAGCATGTGCCAGGGGAGTTTGGTGCCAACATTTAAGCATCGTCTTCTTTTGCTTCATATTATAACTGAGCCAAAGATCATTACTATTTCCTGATTGGATGCAGGCTCTTCAGACTCTTTTATAGCTTGGATGGGAGCCAGGTACATTCTATAGTAAACCTTCCAGGACTTGACATTAATTACCAAGGCTGAGGCAAAAATTAAGGCACTAAAGAAGACAGAGCAGTCAGGGAGATATTTCTTTTATTTTTAAATTTTTATTGGAGTATAGTTGCTTTACACTGTTGTGTTAGTTTCTTCTGTACAGCAAAGTGAATCAGCTATACGTATACATATATCCCCTCTTTTTTGGATTTCCTTCCCACTTAGGTCACTGCAGAGCATCGAGTAGAGTTCCCTGTGCTGTACAGTAAAGGAGAATTTTTTTAAGTGTGTATGCAGCAGGAGGGGAGGGCATCCTGTTTGGAATTCTGAAACTACTGTAGCTAATGCGACAGGTCTGGATTTCAATCCCAGCTCTGTGTCTTACCTGGTTTGGATCTCTGTTAACTCATCTGTCAAATATGCGTGGTACTGTCTCCCTCACAGGGTTGCGGTGGTTTCACCAAGCAGCTCTATCTTGTCTTTATAAGGGTGCTCAGGGTTCCTAATATAGTTGCAGGGGGAGACTGAGGATGTTGTATTGAAGCTTCATGGGCACCACACTCTTTTACTCTGATTTTGTGGTTACATAGAAGAATAATGGACTTATTGACAGGACGATAGCCCTTCCAAGTCATCCTTTGACTACCCCAGCAAACTTTTTATGTAAAAAGTCAGACAGTAAATATTTTAGGCTTTACGAGCCATACAGTCTCTCTAGCAACTGCTCAACTCTGCCATGGAGTGCAAAAGCAGCAAGAGACAATATGTAAACAAATAAGTGTGGCTATGTTCCAATCAATATTTATTTACAGCAACACATAGCAGACCAGATTTGGTCCACGGGCCATAGTTTGCCAACCAAATGAGGTAGCATAGAGTTATTCTGTTAAATTGACAATATAGTTGTTTTGTCAATTTCTGACACGTAAGACGTGCCATAAGTGCTTCTCTGGCCATTTTGTCTTCATGGCTCCTATGAGTCAAAAGTGTATTCATTCATTCAACAAATTTGGTTTTAGTGCTGTGTGCCGGGATCTGTTTTTGTCACCAGCATACAATAATGAACAAGACAGTACCTGCTTCTGTAGACATTATGTTGGGGAGGTAAGGAAGGAAGAATGGATGAAAGAAAGGAAAAGGAGGAAAGAAGTTATCAGTCCAGGCCAAACGCTATGCAGAGAATAACTAGAATGCTCTGGGAATAAAATGTGATAGGATAGCCATTCTGATAGGATGTTTAGAGGAGACAGAGCAGCTGACATTTAGCTCAAATCTGAACGAAGAGAAAGAGCCATCCCTTTCAGGACAAGGGGAAGCATTCCACGCAGAGTAAACAGTGAGAGTAGATGTCCAAGAATAGGACAGAGCATTGCCTGGTGACTGAAGAGAAAGAAGAGCAGTGTGGCTGAGCTCAGGGACAAGCAGGAGGATGAGAGAAAACAGGAGAGAGTCAGGCAACTGTCACACCATGTAGATCAGCACTGTCCAATTGAAATATACTGCAAGTCACCGTGCATTATTGAAGATTCTGTAGTAGCCAAATATATATTGAAAAATGGGTGAAACTAATTTTAATAATAGATTTTACTTAACATCTAAACATTATCATTTCAATATGAAATCAATGTAAGGATTATGGAGATAATTTCCATTCACACAGAGTCTGTTTTTTCCTACAGAGTCTTCAAAATGTGGTCTATATTTTATACTTACAGCACATCTCATTGTGGATTGGATCAGCTGCATTTCAGGTGCTCAGTAGCTACATGTGGCCCATGGCTTCCAAATTTGACGGCTCAGATTTAAACATTTGTCAGGTAGGATAACGAGTTTGGATTTTTACTTCAAGCCATTCGAGGGTCTCAGCAGGGGAGTGATATGATCTGATTTACATTTTTTAAAGATCATTCCTTGGGGACTGCTTTGTGGAGAATTGATTCTAGGGGGACTACAGGAGGAGGAAATGGAAGTAAGGGGAGCTGCTGGGAAGTTATTGGCCTGGTACAAATGAGGGAGAGTTGTGGCTTGGACTGCAGTGGTGGAGGTGGTCCAAGAGACGGAGGGGATGCGCTGGGTGTATGGATTCCAGCTTGGCATGGTACACAGGGTAAAGGCCTGTAGATTACGGTGCTGGAGACACCACCTGTACATATAATACACTCTCTGCCACACTCACGTAAATTACACAGATCTTCAAAATGACCTGTTGTTCCACCATATTGAATAATGCCACAAGGACTCTTTTAGTCATTGCTGAAAGGTCCCCAGGACCACGTTGAACAAGAATGATTCATGCAGGGAAAAGAGAACAAAATCACAGGATGACTTACATTGTATATTATATATAAGAGGAAATCATAGACTTTACCAGCACTGGTCTAGAAATTTTCCTCCCAGCTGCTTGCCCACTTCAGGCCCACAGGGGAAGCCTACATTTCTTAGGATCCCACCACCCCAGGTACCTTACTCTGCTCTGCTTCAGCTCTGCCCAAGTCACTGCAAACACTTCCCACTGTTCATTTATCTGCTTCCGAAAAAGGCAGCAGGAAGCAGGTATCCCAGCCCCCCACCCATCTCCAATCTCAGCTGCTGCCTTGGCCCAGTCTCTTTGCCAATGAAACTCAAAGGGAGACAGGGCCACACAGGCAGGAAGAAGGGGGCTGCTCACAGAAACTTCTGGGCAGTTGTAAAAGCATACAAGTGGGGAGGAAGCCAGAAAAGGAGGAAAAGCAGAAGAAAGGAACAGACCTAAATAGTCCACAGAGCAAAAGGCCCCATGTTTACAGAACTCTTTACAATTTGCTGTGTGCTTTCTTATATTTGTTCCATTTAGTCTTCAGGGAGACCCTTAAGGTAGGCATTTTTTAGAACATTTTCAGGAAAGGCAACTGAGCCTGACTCATTTGTCTGAAATCACACAGCCTGCAAGTCATGAAACCAGGGGCTCCAAATCATTCCCTCACTCCCACTATACCCATGCCAAAGTAGGCATGAGTCCATGGGGCCATGCTGAGGAGCCAGCTATGAATATTCAGCTGTGAAACACATAGGGAAGACATGCACACGAAGGCTCAGTCTTCTTCATTGAGCATGGATGTCATTTAGACCGTGCCCTGTGGACACTGGGCATCTTTTCTTCATTTGTAGCCCCTCATATTTGAGTTTCAGACAATGCATTTCGGTAAATGGACCAAGGATATAAGTAGCATCTGGGATCAGCCCTAGAGTAGGGAATCTGGCCAGGGCAGAATGGAAAATGTTTTCCATCATAGTTTATTTAAGTATTTCCAAGTTAAGTTGACCAACCTTGAAATGTCTCGGGAAGACAACCAAAAAACCAAATGGCCTGAAAGAAAAAAGCAACTAAGGTACATGAGCTATTTATTTCCCTTTATTTGCATTTCTGGTCTATATCCAAATAGGAAAAGATTTTTATACAGACTTGCCTTGCCTTGTCTCCATCACAGAAGTGCCATATGAATATAAAATAAGATTAACCAATGCAGCATTTACTCTGTGTGATGCACTAATCTAAATGTTTTACTTTTAATCCTATAACAACTCTACAAGTAAGAATCCTACAATTATTTCCATTTGTGAGAAAAAGAAAGAGGAAGTGGAGGAGGAGGCGGAGAGCATTTATTGAGCACCTACAATGGACTGTCCACAGAGGGAAGCATCTGATACACTCTGAGTTACCAACTGAATCCTCCCATAATGCCTTTGGGCACTGCTATCTACATTGTACATGTGAGTAAACTGAGTCAGAGAGGTAAGTAACTTGCCAGTTATATGTAGTGGAAGCAGGATTCAAATCCAGATGTTTCTAGCACATTCTGCTGCTGCTGCAAGAGATCTTTGTGATTAGAGATCGCCCATAAAACAACTCTGTGATGTAGAACTGAAGGACACAATTATGTTTCGAGGTATGAACAGCGTGACTCCCTTCACTGTCTTTTCATTAATCTGGCTCACTACTCTGTGAGCTTGGCACGAGCTATTCACCTAATACAACAATATGGCAATCCCATACCATACGCAGTTGATATTCATTTTATAAAAATGGAGACTGAGGCTCAGATAGTTAAGTTGACAGAGATATAAAGCATCAAATCCTAGTAAAAATGCTACATAGGCTACTTCAAATTGCCTACAAGTAAAAATGAATGACATCTGCAAAAGAGAAAATCAGAGCCAACCTAAAGAGCTCTAGACATCTCAACTTTACTTCCCCTCCCACCCCACCCCCCCAAAAAAGAAAGAGGGAAGGTGGGAAGGAGGGAAAGGAGGGAGGGAGGAAGGAAGGGAGGGAGATCATTTATCAATTATTGACTCAGGACTAGGACAAAACAGTTTGGGCAAGCAATTCAAATCATATTTCAAATATCTGGGGGTCAACCAAACTCTCAAGATGCTCTGCCAAGCTTATAAATCCTCATTCAATACAAAAACCATGTGAAATAGGCTCCAACTGTGTCCTCTCATTAGCTTAAATTTTTTGTTTTAATCTTTTTAAGAGCCAGTGCCTATGCAAGAAGTCTTTTGAGGGCACTCCAAAGATCCTCACCCCCAATACAAAAAAAGAAAGACATCTTTCTAAAGTTAATTTTCTTGAAAGCAGGAAATCATATTTGTCAAATGCCATCACCCAGAGGTCCAAATGTGACTCTGCTCTTGCCAATTGTACATAGTTTTTGAATGGGGTTATAAAACAGGACATTTCCAAACTGAAAAGAAAATGGAAGGAAAGGAAGAGAGGGAGGAAGGGAAGAAATAAATGGGTCACACAGCACTTATTCTCCTTACTATGGACCTTTCTGAATATCCAAGGAAAAGATTGACATC
The DNA here is from genome assembly GCF_003031525.2 of Neophocaena asiaeorientalis asiaeorientalis. NCBI lineage: Eukaryota > Metazoa > Chordata > Mammalia > Artiodactyla > Phocoenidae > Neophocaena > Neophocaena asiaeorientalis. The sequence continues at coordinate 761,999 of NW_020173727.1, read as the reverse complement.
TGTCCTTCTCTGTACCAGGGCTTGGGCAAGGATAGAGAACTTGGGGAAGCAAGAACCCAGTAAATTTTGCCTAATTCTGTTCCCTTCAGCTCCAAGGAAGGACCATGTCTCAAGAGCACTCCTGTTACTCCTGCCTCCTCTCCCTTCCTGTCTTTTTTCTCTTTTTCCATCCTAGCTCAAATTGTATTTGTTGAGCTCTTTGTGCCAGAAACCAATAGATGCTTTCATATACCTCATCATATTCTTTCATTCCTTTATTCATCAAATATTTTCAACTCCTGATTTGTACTGTCTACTATGCTGCAAACTGGGTACTGTGATGAACAGGATGGCCTTGTGACAGAGTTGGGGTTTGAACCAGGATGTCTTCCATTTATTCTGCTTTCACTTCCAAGAGCACATGGTCAGGGGCCAAGGGGCAGCTGCTGTTCTCTTTCTTCAGGAATCAAACAAGATATAAACCCTCCTTTCAGGTTCAGACTGGGCATTTTGCCTTCATATTCCCCCTTATGAATCCATTTACTCGGACATTTATTCATACATCCATTTATTCACTCAGCCTACCTTAATTAAAATATATGAAGTCCCAAAGAGCAGTATAGTGTAGTGTATAATATGTAAGCTCCAGGGCCAGCCTGACTAGACTTCTCTCCTTACTAGCCTCGCAAACTCTCTTAAGGCTCCATTTCCTCCATTGGAAAGTGGGGCTTATAACAGGACCTGCCTCACAGACTTGTTAGGAGAATTTAATACCATGATAGCACACAGAGCACCTAACACACTCGATAAAATGGTCATTATTACTGCTGTTACCGTTCAGCGCCATGCACATAATCAGAAAATTCAGACAAAATTTACAAAGGGACCTTGAGGAGACAAACCTGTTCAGGATTCTGACACAGGTTTGAGGCGCTCACATGTAAACAGATCCCAGGTATTATCCTTATGTAAACAGTCCCATGATGACTCAGAGGTGGTCTGGCTTGAGGCAGGAAGATGGGTTGTGGTCTAGGACGCTCCTGTCAGCCGTGTGTCTCTGGGCTATTGGTGAGTTTCTTCCTTACCTTGTTGGGTTCTCACAGAAACTTGCCATTGTTTTTGACGGTGAATTTTCTTTTCTTTTCCGGGAAAGGTTATGCTTCTTATATTTTCTCTTTAGATACTCAATATCCCTTGCCCTCACTTTTCCTTTACTGCTCTTACAACTTTGTGTATTTTTCTTTGGTTTATAATCTTTACTTTTATAGTCCTCAAAATTCCTTAAGGGCTTCTTAAGGCTTTTTATGGTTCTTCTGTCCTCTCAGGATGCAATGAAAGGCATATTTCACTCAGGTGGATCCAACATTGTAGTTGGAAAAGAAACAATCCCTTCTGATATTGTTTAACCAAAAGAAAAAAAAGAAAAGTAAAATTTTTGGATTATAAAGATAATACATGTTCATTGTAGAAAAATTGGAAAATATAGGGTAAGTAAAATAGATATAAAAAAATAACCAAATTCTTCCCCCTGAGATTACTGCTTTTAATTAATATGTTAATATTTCGATATATTTCCTGCCAGGCTCTTATATACATTTTAACATAATTGTGATTTTACAGTACATGAAATTTAGTAGCTTGGTTTCTTGCTTAATTTTATAATGCAAACATTTTTTCCAAATCCATAAAAATTATTAGAAGAGTGCTTGCCAAAGCATGCCAAGGACCATTGGTGTCTAAAAATATCCCACAAAAAATATGGGGACCATGGTTAAGCACATTTTGGAGACAGTATATGGTACATGGCCCCATCTTGGAGATGCATATTGGATCAGCTAAATATTTTAAAAGCTGTGCAGTAAAGAAATCTGTTTCATTTTATTTACCCAGCATTGCCCAAAGACATTTGAACATGCATCTTATTTTTGAGGGAAAAACTATTAAAGTCCCACAAAGCTAGTATTTGGGGTGGGGGCAATGGTTTAAATTGGCCAGGTGAGGATCTTGGGGATTTCTAATCAGGTGCTTCTTAACTTCTCACTTGAAATCAGTTGGTGTTACAGATCTAGGCCCCAAAGCTCTAAAAACAAGAGATTTTCACTGAACTCTGCAGAAAAATCTAGTTGAAGTTAAAAGAAGAATTGCAAGGGTATATGGTTTTTCAGATTAAATTCAAATTCCTAAAGAGAGAAAAATAAACTAACTCATTAACCCATTTCAGTTTGTATTTGACAGTCAGACACTGCCAGGCCTCACATTTTATCCTCACCACAATCCTGTTCAGTTCATATTGCTGTGTCCATTTCACAGGTAGGGCAACTGAAGTTGAGAGAATGTGAGAGACTGATTCAAGGGCACAGGACTTCTGTCTGAGACCACACTCTCCACAGCAATTACATTTGGTTGTAGTCCATCTCTCCTCCTAGCATCCAGCAGTGGGCATAATAGCTTTCAATGTGGAATTAAAACCAGTGGTCTGGAGCTAAAAGTTTCAATCTAAGACCATTAGCCATCTTCTCAGTCATTTAATTAGGCCCCAGCACAGGACTCATCTTTGCATTTCTATCATCTTAGCAATATCTTCCTCTGAATGCATCTTATGTTCATGCACATTTGGATCATAAGCTACATCTCTCTGTCTCATACATTAAAATCGCTTAATGTATCAAATTTCAGCCCTTTTATTTGGTACATTAAAAGATGTTAGGAATGCAAAGTTGGGAATCCATTTTAAGATAGAATACTGAGTAGCAGATCACAGACCATCTTCCCTCGAAAGGAAAGGAAGTAGAAACAGAGTTGGCATGCTTCATGGGTTTCATTAGGAGAAAGACAAATGAAAACTAGAACTCATTGAAGTATTCCATGTCAAATGCTTTATATGTTATCTTATTTAATCTTTAAAGCCATCTTTGAGACAGTTACCATTATAACCATTGTACAGATAGGGAAACTGAGAGTCACCAAAGAAACTACTTTTCCAGGTCCATGAATTTAGAAAGAGTCCATCCAAGAGTTGCACCAAGATCTTCCTGAGTTTAAAGCCATATGGTGACTGTCACATCCATCTACCACTTCCAAGAGAAATGACCCCAGATACAGCCACTGGCCATGGGACATTTGCTCTATATGGGCTGCTAAAGGCAAGGTCAGGATAAGAATGTAACTGTTGCCCATAATAATCCTTGTTTATTCCTGTTATTCTGGCATAGTTATTAATAACATCCCTTTCATTCTCAAAATTGCCCCCACTTAAAATAATAAATTATAAGGTGCTACCATGTTGAATAAATGGGTCCACCTCTCAAGAGTAAGAATCTAAGGGAGAGTGCGTGAATTTGTTTTCAGGGACAGGAAAGCAAAGGAAAAGCTGGAGAAGCAACATTTTCATCGTATCCCCAACTGCAGGGAATAGGGAGCAACTGATATTTGAAAGAGGGAGTCATGCTGAAACCTGGAGAGAGTTGGAGACTGACTTGGGCCTGAGAAGGAACCCTAGGCTGAGCTGGAAACACTCAGCACAGAGCCCCAGCTCCCAACCCTGGAACAACTGGAGCAATGGGCAGAGAGGTCAGGTGGGGATTCTGTTACAAGGTCCGTGACAAAGCTGTGGGCTGGGTCAGAGGCACCAGGCAAACGTCGGGGGAGGTCCGGTGTCAGAGGAGAATCAGCAGATCTGAGGCCCGGGATTCTTACAGCCCCTGAGTGCAACATGAGTCTCGCCTGCAGGGCCCAAGCGAAGCCACCAGACTGGAAACAGAAGTGCTAGGAGCATGAAAAGGCATGGGAAGAAATGCAGTCAAATCTTAAAAGTCCCGAACATCAGTCCAGAGAACCCGTGCAGTAATGGAATTGTGGTGGAAAAGTCAGAAGGAACTGATTCCTAAGCTGTTAGCTACGTAATTGAGACTTGGATTTCGAGAAAAACTAGAACTGAAGATTTTATGTTATTTTTGCTTGCTTCTGTAGTTATTTGTTTGATGCATTAAGAAGAAAACATCTTTTAGCTATTTCACATATTAAATTTCTATTTTGTTTACCTAATTCCCCACACTTTAGCACCTATTAATGTATCCAAAATACAAGGTAACTCTTAAATAATGGAGCTGCAAATCATCACCTCCCTTGTCTTCTGTGTGTTGGGGAAAAGCGTCCACATGGCAGGACCTGCGGTTATTAGAGCTGCTCTTATGGCTGTGGGTTGGCCAGGTTATGACAGTTTACTGTAGGAGATACAGCTCAGGTTGTCCTCTCTGCCCCCCAGGATAGTTACAACTTATCTGGACCAATAACTTCTAGAATACAACCTCCCAGAGACAAATGAATAGTAACAGGAGACGTATTCATCAATTCTGAAAAGAGACAAATTCCAGCCTTAATAAAGTAGTGCTCCAGCATTTCCCTCACCCCCAATAAAGTATACTTGCACCTTTTTAATGTATCTGAGACAAACTGCAAGCTCCCTGGCAGAGAGTACATCCTATCAAGGTCAATGTCATGTGCAAGCAGACATTAAGTACCTGTTAATTTTGAGCATGCATAGGTGTGTTGGTTAGACGGAGGGGAGATACAATTCGGAGCTTAAGGTAAGGAAGATGAAAAGATGTCATCATAAGAACCAACTCCAATGGACTGGTAATAGCAGTCAGATGCATGGTGTTCAGAAGGATTCTGAGGCTTACCAGGAGAGACATGCTCCATTAGCCATGTCCACCATTAGTAGTAGAGTAGTGCCATGGCGTAAGTGTCATAGGATGTTACTTTAACCAATTCATGAGTCTTCTACTATTCATAGATGTCTGGACTGGTAGGAGTAGCCCAGCGATGACCTGTTCATGTGAGAGAAAGAGGAAGTTTGGGAGAAAGACACATCCTGGATGCTTTAAAAAAATAATAGCCCTTCCAAAAGACTCCCTACATGGCAGGAGAACAAGCTGAGCAATGTCCTAGTGGAGAACAATGCCAAGTTGGTGGAGAACGCCATGTGCAAATCTCAGTGAGGGGCTGATCCCCAGGACAGAGAAGAGGGAAGATGGGTATGGCCAAAAGCCATGTCACTCAGACTGGCCTCCAGCCTGGTTCCCACTGGGCTGCATGAGTCCTCAGAAGAGAAAACTATAATGGAAAGAATAACTAAAGAAGTGTGTAGACGTGAGGGGACACAGGTAGAGCTGCTTTATGATTTCAAGACAGTATGACACTCCTGGAGAAAAAGAGGTTCTTCCCATTCTTTCTGTATGGAGCCTGTTGGAATGGAAAAGAGAACCCACTGGCTCTCCCAGAACAGAGAGGAGAGAAGCATTCACAGCAGCAGGAATGCCTTGTACTCAGCTCTGTCAAGGTATTTGCAGATGGTCACCATGGCAAGGCTGGAGGGCCACCAGAAGGAAGCTCACAGTGAGTGAGACACCCTAGGAAGTTTCTCCTCTGAGCCAGGGAAGTGGGGCTGGCCTACCAGGATCTTCCGGCAGGAACAAGTCGCAGCATTGGCATCCCATTGGTGATTTTGTTGTGACCCTGAGCCAATGACCCAGAGATCCTTGCTTCCCAGCAACTCCGTCACCATAGCCCTGGAGGAGCATGCATGTGTTTTCTGTCCTACCTACCGCTCCGAGGCCAAAGTTGCCCTCAGCCCAGACTTTTCCATTCTCCCCACTAGCTTGCTAGAAGGGCCTCTCATGGCCTTCTATTTCTTCCTTTCCCCAAAACCCTAGCCTGAGGTGCCTGACCAAGGGAGCCAGTGTGTTAAACAAGAGGGAGGAAGGAAAATAATTTATAGAGCCGATTAGGAGCAAAGCAAATAATTCTGTGAAAATATGTAATTCATTCTTGGCAAGCCATGCCATCAGTTTGGAAAAACAGAGCTGCTATGCGATCATCCGGCAACAAGAACCATGCTTTTCTAGTCTCCTCTGGAAGCCTATTCGTCGGGCCATGGAAAAAAGAAAAAAGAACTAAAGAAAGGTAGAGCTGACACTTTCCTTAGCAGTCTGGGAGTAATGATGACAAGGCATGTGAGTGACTATTGTTAGCAGGACTGGCTCAGCAGGGAGAGAGCTGTTTCAAGATCGTTGGCCTGGGTAAGCTATCAGACTCTAGCCAAGCATTATGCACCCTACCTGAGGCCCAGGGGTCGTGCTGGCTCCAGCCTGGCCTGGGGGAGCTCTGAGCACTACCCCTGTTGGATCCATCTCTGGAGTTCTGTACTCCCATACATGAAAATGATCTTAGCTCCAAATGGAACACTCATAATTGTTAGACCTCCTTGCCTCCCCACTCACCACTAAGGGAAAGTGAAATTGATTTATTCACTGCTCACAATGTGTCATTTCACTCAGAATAGAATCGTCTGATGTTTGAAATATTCACGAATGCCACTGTGGATCTGGCAGTCTGAATCAGGTAAAAGACATTCAGATGCCTTAACAGAATCAGCAGATTCACAGCCAGAGACCCCCATCTCCTCATTTCCCATGGCCAGTCCTCCAGCTAACCTCTACCAGTGGAAGGGAGTTGCCACATGACAGGAAGCACATATGACTTCCCCATCTTGTCTCCCACGTGAGCTTTGCCTTGCCACTGCTGCTATGGCTGGATGGCTTCATCTAACAAGGAATAAGTGACTGGCCCAAGGTCAGGCATCCTAAGAGTGACAGAATCGGTGGCATTGCCCCAGATACTTGCCATGTCCAACTGGCCTTGAATGGGACCACCCGCCCTCTCCAGCTCACTCTCCATCACCCAGCCTTCAGATTACTCAGACTGTTGGCCTCTGTTACTGGTCCTCCTGGATTCCTGTCCTCAGTCTGTCCCCCTGATTCTGGGAACAGACACACAGGACGCAGTGGTTGCTTTGGTTCTGACAGTTGCCAACAGAGAGGTGAGCATGAAAAGGAATAGGGAGCTACCATGTACAAACCCCACGGGCCAAACTATTGGAGATCAACACATACTGAGTACAATATTGACATAAATCACTTTAGGGGAAAGGTGTATCCTTCATTTACCTATTCCTTTATTCTTTCACTCCACTCACAGTTTTGAACCCCTATGGTATATGTCAAGGTCTGTGAAAGAAATGAGAATACAAAAATGAAAAGACCTGGCACTTTTCGGGCGGATTCGGGCTAGAAGGAGAGATGCACCGCCTAGCCCTACACTAAGTTCTCTCCTCTCCTGTGTCACAGTCCGCAGAGACCAGGAATTCCTTACCTCCTTCTCCTCCTTACTCTGGAGCTGCCACCACCCAGTTTACTCCTAGAGGTCCTCTCTGGAGCCGGGCACTGGCACAGAACAGAGTGGCCTCAGCCAAGCCCACCCAGGGCTGTAAAGGCCAGCACATGGGTTTTATTGCTGATTCTATAGGAAAACAGCTGGGAAAGAAAAGCATTATGAAAACAGGGATGGGGAGGGCTATTGAACTATAATTTTCTGTGTCTCGGTCTCTGATTGGTGTTTCCCATCTTCTCCTGTGATAGCACCTGGAAGTCCCACTGTATGTTTTTCTGCCATGTAGCTTTGATTTCTGAACCTTATTACCTCCCAGACCCCCACTTACTGAAGGCTACTCATCCTTTCCTCAGTTGTAGGCAGGAAAACCCTTGTGCTCAATCCAGATTGCCAGCACCCTGGTCCAGGTCAGATTCTTATTTACAAGTAAATAAAGAGCATGGAAGAGGATTGATTAAGTGAGGGCAGAAGAGAGGCTTCAACCAGTCAGGCAGTAGATGGCAAGGAGAGGATGGGAGAAAGAGAGAGAAAAGAACGATAAGAGGAGAAGGCAGCCAAAAAGAAAAGTGAGAGGCACCCAAAGAAAGCATTGTAATGTGGTGATTTTGCCTGGAGCCGATCCTGGCTGCCTCGTTGCTTCCTTTCCTATAAAATGTGTGGAGAACACTATTTGCTCTCTGATTTCCTGTGAGATTGAGCTAATGAAAATAGAGAAATGTTAGGGGAAGGAGAAAGGGGAAAAGTCGCGAGGACAGAGGCCCTTTATAACGAAGCCTGGAGGATAGAATACTCGCCATAAATTAGTTTCCATCAAAACAGCTTCATGTGTGAAAGATAATGTTGTTTCCTCATTAGTGGTTTTTGTCTGTAATAATTAAGCCTCCACCTTCAATTATAGACAAATGTCCCTAACTTAACATCATCCATTCAGTTCAGTGGAGACTGGAGTGGGGGAGAGGAGATGGAAGAGGACTTGAATCAAAAACACTATTTTCTGCAGAGGCTGTAAAGATAATAGTAGAAGTTATTGAGGGCTACAACAGGCAGAAACACATTCTGTGCAGAGCCAGCTGCCTCGAAATTCTTCTGTTCTCTTGGGGACTTTAATTTTCAAATAAAAAGGCTTAAGACCCCACTACCAAGGGGAAGTTCAGTGACCCCTTCATCCCACAATATATACATGGTCAAATCATAAGGATTTTAGAGAATTTCCCAGAGCGCTATTGTTCACTCAGGGCTTGCTTGCTGTGATTTGGAGCTCTGGCTAAACTCTCAGCATCTCTTCACTGTCTCACCTCCTGCAGCTGCTGTTCTCACTCTGCTAGATTAATCCCAAGTGGAGAGTGCAGCCTTTCCTCTTTGGTTCACCTACACTTGTGCATTCCACAATTTTATGAAGGTTTGAAGAGAACACAAACTCAGCCACAAAATGTTTCTCCCCATTCACATCCCACCTGGGCCACTGGCCTCTCACCATATTTTTATAATCCCTCTTTTTAGGACTCATTTGATCACCTAAACTTCCAGGGCAAAACTCATAAGTTTCCGTATGACTTTTTATGTGGAATACATTATATCTTTGTTTTCTCATTTCTCTCCCATCTAAACCAATCCAAGGCTCTGTTGTTTCACACTCAGAAGGTCCTTTAAGAACTTTTCCTGAATTAAAAAACAAAAAACAAAAAAACCCAACCTTCTAAGAGACAAAAATGTCCACCTGAAAGTGCAGAAGAGCAGTCATCTTTTTCCTTTGTTATTATCCAATTTTCCTCTCTATTATATCTTAGTTATACAATGTTTTTATGATTCTTCTGGTGGTTATCCTAGAAATTACAACATGCATACTTAATTCTCTAATAGAAATTTTTACTTTTTAAGTTTCCCTGAAACACTTTATTTACATTCACGTCTCCTCCCATCTTTTATGTATTGTTGTAATGCATTTTAATTCACTGTGTATGCAAAATAGGATATTGTGATTATTATTTTATACAGTCAATATTTATTTACCCATATATTTACCCTTCCTATTGCTTTTCCATTCTTTTCTGCATTTTCATGCTTCTTTCTAGGATCATTTTCCTCTATCTGAAGAATCCCCTTTTGTGCATGTTTCCTGGCAATAAAATATCTCAGAATTTGTTTTTCTGAAAACATATTTTCAGAAATACATTTGGCTTCACTTATAAGTAGACTTTCACTGTGCATCAACTTCTAGGTTGGCATTGATTTTCTTTTAGCAAAATAGGAAAGTATCAATACTAAAACCCATTGGCCTCTCTAGTTGTTGGTCTTAACAGTCGTTTCTCTGAAAGTGATGTTTTTTTTGTTTGTTTGTTTGTTTTTTTGGTCTTTGGTTTTTAGAAATTTGATACTGAAGTGCCTAGGTATGTTTGCTCTTTGAAAAATCCTGCTCAGAGTTTACAATGCTTCTTAGATCTATAAGTTAACATCTTTTACGTTTTAGAAAATCTCAATCATTAACTCTTCAAATATTGTTTCTACCTCATTGTCTCTTTACTCTCCAAGTATACCAGTCACATGAATACTAGAAACTTTGGCTCTGTCCCTATGACTCTTATGTTCTTTTCTTCATTTCTCATTCTTTTCTTTTCTTTCTGTCTCCCATTTTCCTGATTCTCTACTTGAGCCAGTTTAGATGCTCAGCATCTTTTCCTTGCCAGAATCAGTCAAATGGCCACAGAAAAAAAAGCAGCAACCGATTTTTCAGCTCACTTCTCTGTCTTAACCCTTTAAATCCTCATTGTTTCAGCAGATCCCGATTGCCTTTAAACCAATTATTCTTATATTTTAACCTGATTTGTTTTGTTCTTAGAAGAAAAATTGGTCTGCCCTCTAAAATTCCATCTTACATAGAAACAAAATTCCAGTCATTTATTTTTAATATCACTTTGTTTTTCTTCCTGGTGTATCCATGTCACCTGAGTTTTTCCAAATTATTTAGCATATCAGGAACTTCCATCTGTATTTTATCCAAATAATAATATGAGAAACCTAGCTACTTATCTGAAGAAATTCTGGCTTATTTTTGAATGGACTTTTTTCACAACCAATAGAGACTATGGAAATTTGGGCCCAAAGAAACTAAAGCTTTGGAATTATAATTTTCTTAAAAGCTTTAAAGAGTTAAGATCAAATTCTTAGGCAAAGCTCTAGCTCACTCTATTAGAGCCTCCTTCCTCCTTGTACATCCACAGCTCTCTGCCCTGCCCCAGCCATTTCTGTAAGTTGAAATATTTGCTAAATATGATAAGAATCCAGCACTGATAAGGAAAAGAGGATTTGCTGTGAGGAATTTATCGTCTCTTTCTGCAGCCAACCTCAAGGATCATATCATGTTCCCTATATACCCATTTTACAGATGAAAAAGGGAGATCCAGAAATGTCAAGTCATTTGTCCAAGATTATATAACTAGTAAATCGTGGAGCTACTAAATGGTCTATCTAATTCTGACACTTCATATCCTAGAAAACACATGGAAATCCAGATAAAGTAATGCAGTATCATATCTGGACTAGTTTCTTAGTGGCTGAGAATAGCCTAATAGACCAGAGATGCAGAAATGTCCTAAGAGATCATGCAGCCTGTGACAGAAAGAATAGCCTCTCTGATGCCAGCTTAGTAATTCCATTTTAGGTAGTTCCCGTACCTGGAGATTCCTGCATTCTTTCACTGGCTCTGACTTGAGAGGGTAATTCCTTTAGTTAAGCACTATTAACCAATGCTCTACTCCCTGTGGTAAGCACTTTCAGATCCTTAATGATCTCTGACCCTTTTGTAATACCGTTTTCCATGGATGTGGGCCAGACCTTAGCGATTTGCTTCTAAAATTGATGGGATACTGCTTTCAAGCAAAGGCCACTTGGGAAGCATAGATGTTTACACTCACCAGGCTGTACATAGATGCCCAACTTCCCTGCTGGGGTGGTATCAGAGAAAACTGAGTAGGGAACTAGGACCTTCCTACCCACATGGTGGCAATCAGGTGCTTCTCCCCAGTGTCAGTGGAGGCCAGGTAGGGCGTAGTAAAAGTCTAGTGGGAAGCTTCAATTTCTACTCCTGGCAGCAGTAGTAATAAAGTGCCTCTACCCTCACCGCAGAATGTCAGTGGAGGCTGAGCAGAGAACATGGACTTTCACCACCTGGCAGTAACAAGGTGGCATCCCACTTCCTATGCCAGTGCAGTGTCAGAGGAAGCCAGCTGTTACGGACTGAATCATTCTCCCCCTTAATTCACATGTTGAAGCCCTGACTCCCGAGGCCAACAGCTACTTTCCCTCTATTTGTCTCTGATTCTGGTGACTCAGTGTCAGCTAGGGTGGAGATAGGGAAGTTGCAGGAAAATAGCAGCAAAAGTGACAAAAGTCCATTTTTACATAATTGGTGCTGTTTGTAGTATATTCTCAGCTATAGAAGGCTCTCTAGCATGACCAGTATCTAAATTCTAGCCCTCTCTCATGGAGCACATTGATGGATTTGGTAGAGAACCAACACCCAATCCCACTGTAATAAAGACTCTGCACTGCACATCTCCCTGGCTGACCTCTTACTGGCTCCCTGAACCCCTGCCCTGAAGCAATATACCCCTGCAGACCCCATGCCCTGGGTCCCACAGCTGGAAAATGGTCCACCAGAGCTTGGAGAGAAGAGCTGCTTCATTGTAAAGCATAGCCTCTTTCTTCTCTAACTAGAAGATGCAATGAGGAAGGCAGACTGTGTCTCTGATGTCCTCCCTTTAGGCTCACTTCTCCCCTCCTTCACCAACATCCATGTCCCCATGTCCCATTGGTCCAGGACTTCCTACTTGTTTTTCAAACCCCATTGTAAGGAAATGGGTTCCTCAACTGTCTTCATGTGCCATGGCGATGACTGCCGCTGGCTTAATCCTCTTTACCTGCCTCCTCCCTCAGGTAATAAGCAGGATGCTTGAACTCAGTAGAATATCCTTCCTTCCCATACTGTCAGGGCTTCAAGGTGGCTGGGGAAATCATGTGCATCAAATGGGCTTTTCAATTCCCGGCTCTGCCATTTACTGGCTGCATATATTGGGGCAGATCAGTCCATCTCTCTAACCCTCAATTTGCTTATCTGTAAGGAGTGAGAGCGCCATCAAATGGGTGATGCACACAGCATGGTCCGAATAATGCTAATATCCTATCAGAGGTTTCCAGATCACAATCGTAGGTTCACAGTCATTGAAGTAAAGATGTTCTTTGCCAAACAAAAAGCGATTCATTCCTGTATCTAGAATTTTCAGTTTACATTGATAGGGACTTTTGGCTTCTCTGCAATTCTCCTGGCACAGGCCTTTCAGAGAAATTTCAGTGAAGAGAAAGCCCAGGGCATGTAGGGATTGCTGGCTATCTGCTCCCTAATTGAATTGTGTTTCATCTGACTCCCTCTGAGGATTTTGTCCTTCTATGATCTATGTCTGCATTTAAATACATTTCTGTTTTAAACATCCTCAGACCTGTGGGAACTTGTTCTGAAAGAAGTGAGTGATAAACTCCCCCATATCTTCTACATATATATTAGCAAAGTTTTAAAAAATTCAGACACTCATCCTGCCAAGATTTATGTCTTAGAAATGACAATAGGCTGCCTCAGACTTTAAAACATCTAATTTGTAAGTGATCTATTTTTATAAAGGGCAGGGGAGGGGATAGTGGGGGGAGGTATACAATCTCATTAAAATTCTCATGAGGATGGATTGTCTTCATTTTACAGTTGATGAAACAGGGGTTTGGAAAGATGAAGCAACTTTTTCAAGGTCACTACATGTTAATAAGGAACCAGGAATATAAAGCTAGCTTTCTCTAAGTGCAAATTCCATGCTCTTGGTGCTGAATCCAGGTACCCCACTGATACCACCAGGAATAGGTAGGGGTGCTTTGAGTAGGAGACACAAAGCAAAACAAAAAACAAAGATTTTCCCCAAATTTTAGATACAGAAAAAGGATGGACAGCTGAACAATGACAACAAAAACATCATAAGAGTCCACACCCTGAGGACAGTCTCACAGGAAGAGCAAATGGGCTTCAGACGATCCCTCCCATCTCTACGCAACCCCAATTTTGTGTTCCTCCCTGTTGCATGTATGAGTTGGAATCATTTGAAAGTCCCTTTTATAAACATGGGAACATTCTAAGAGGCAGCTCTAGGCTCTACCTCAACATCCCAAGTCAGGGAAGGTGGCCTGTGGAGCCATTGCCTCTTCCCAGGGCTCGTGGTGCAGCTGTGGGCACACAACACAGATCTAGGTCTGGGCTTTAGCTTCAGTGATCACAGAGAGAGGAATCTCAGATTTCAGGATTTTCCAGTCTTTATTTCATTGGACTGTCACTGTAACCGTATGCAATGGACAGAGCAAAGAGTATACTCTCGTGACATTTTATTTTTCTCTTATGTTTAACCAATCTGTATTGAGTACCTCCTTCAGGCTAAGAACTTTTAAATGAACATATACTTATGTAGATTAACCCAAATTATGTACCATATAAAAGGTAAAAAAGCTGAAGCTCACTGAGGGTAGACCAGTTGCTCACATCAATACTGAGTTATATAGCACAGGGATCAGAATCCTGATTAATCAGGTTCCCAGTACATGGCTCTTCCCACTAGATCAGGGCTTGGCAAATGTTTTCTATAAAGTTTCAGACAGTAAGCATTTTAGTCTTTGTGGATCTGTCACAGTACCCAATTCTGTCCTTGTGGCATAAAAGTGGTCTTAGACAACTCATAAGGAGTGAGCATGGCTGTGTTCCAATGAAACATTATTTACAAAAAATGGCAGTGGGCCAGACTTGGGCCATGGGCCATATATGCCCACCCCCGTGGTAGGCCACTACCTCAGTTCATATAGCATCTGCCTACTTAGCCAGGTCCTTACATTTCTCACCAGTTACTTCCCCAACCCAACACTGAGGCACCTACTTGCCTTTCTTCTTTCCTTTCCTGAGGGTTTGGCTTCATGCAAGAATCTGAAATCTGAAATCAGTGCTCTGAGGACAGTTTTACCTCTGTCCTCTCTTAGGCTAACATTGATGACAGGCATGGAGAAGCAGGTCCCAAAGAAGAAATTGCATATTTGTGTTAAGAGGAGCCTTGTGATTGAAACTCTCCAGAAGGCTCTCACTGACATCATGGCTCCATTTGTCAGATTCTTGGAGAGCAGGAGGAAGAGGCACATGTGCTGAGATTCCCCTCGGTGATGTTGGGGATCTTAGTAAAGATACTCAGATTCGAGATGACTGTGACTAGCATCTTCTTCCTGGCTATGCTGTTATCCTGGCTCCCGCATGACACAACATGAGAAATGAAGAACACAACAGACCAAGAGTGCAGCATCCTTCAGGATATGCACCAGGCCCTGGAACCTACTACCCTTGCACAGCCCCCTTTCCTGTATAGGCATAAAAGGAAGCATATGATTAGATTAGTTTGCCACCCGTCCCTCTGGAAGACGCTTGTTGAGTGCAGTTGTGTCTACAGTGTGCCAAGGGCTGTTCTAGGCACCAGAGTTATGTTGATAAACAAAGCAAAGTTCCTGCTTTCATCAACTAACACTTAATTGAGGAAGAGGAAGATAAACATAGAGGAATAAATCTGTAAGATTTTAGACATGGAGAAAAATGAAGAACAAGCAAATGTAAAAGCCTTGAAGTGGGAACATTTCTGGCAATTTGGAAACAGCAAAGAGGCCTGTAGAGACCTCTGGAGCAGTAAGAGATGGGAAGGGAAGTGCCAGACAAGTTCAAAAAAGGAGAAAAAGGCCAAAACATACAGGCTTTTGCAGGTGTTAGAAAGGACTTAGGACTTTATTCTGGCTAAGATGAGTTTTAAAAGGGGGCAGGACATGCTCTGATAAGAGTTTTTCAAGGTTTACCTTGGTTGCTGCCTGTTGTGTATGCTGTGTGCTGGGGGAGAGGGAAGGGAAGCAAGGGTGAGAGTGGGAGCTCCATCAGCAAACTATTACAATAGTCTAGGTAAGAGATATTGATAACTTGGACCAGAGTAGTAGCTGTGGGGATGGTGAGAAACGGTCAGCTTCAGAATATATTTTAAAAGTAGAGTTGACAGAAATTACTAAATGAAAGCTGGTTGTAGAAAGTCAGCATGGCCCCCTCTGCAGAGGGACGTTTGTCTGATGGGAGTCTTTCCCTCCGCAAAGATCCCCACTGAGGTTTCAAGGAAGGAGAAAAGAAGTGAGACGAGAGGCAGCTGGGGGAGGTGTAGAAGATGAGCAGATATGTCCACAGGAGAACCTCTGACATCTCCTGGCCCCCACCGCCAGCATGAGCTTGGACTAATACTGACACACTTCAGAGACAGGACAGGGCTTTTGTTTTCATTTGCATTTAATTTGCCCAAATGAAAACTGCAATTACTGAGCAGTTATACATCCCCATGTGCTTCAGGGATGCTGTCCCTGCCACATTTGCTATCCCCATTTGGAAAATTCACCCATAAAAGCATCAGATTTGCCTGCATTGTATGTGGAAATCTGCAATTTCATCCTTTGTGCAAGAGATGAAAATTCACCCTGGGGTATCAATTTTAATGAGGCTTAATTAGACCAATTTATAGTAAGCTGAGGTTTCCACTCTGCAGTTTGACAAGCAGCTTGAGCTGGTTCACCACATTTTTATGCGCGGGAATTTCTGTATCTCAAACAAAAGGTCAAATGGAACATAAAATTTTATCTGAAAGACTCCTAAAGGCATAGGGAATTTCTGTTGTCATTTGTGTGGGTGTGTGCATGTTTGTGTTATGTTTTTTAGAATGTCCTTATTGATGATAAAAGTGTGATCTTGGGTAGCTGAGTAGTCCATGCATCAGGTGGTCCAGGAGGGCAGATAAAACTGTTCTGGGCTTCCCTGGTGGCGCAGTGGTTGGGAGTCCGCCTGCCGTGGCCGCTGGGCCTGCGCGTCCAGAGCCTGTGCTCCGGGGTGGGAGGGGCCGCAGCGGTGGGAGGCCCGTGTACCACAGGAAAGAAAAAAAACAAAAAACAAAAAAAACCTGTTCTCCTCTTGTGAATACCTTGATAGTAGCTCATGGTGCTCTTTCCTGCAGAGTCAGGGAAGTACGTTAAGTGCCAACACAGAACACAAACACTAAAATTTACCTGGAGTTGGCTGGAGAGATAAGCCACCTTGCCTAGGGATGGTAAATAAATTTTATATTTTATCCTTGGATCAGAAAACTGATTGAACTATATTATCTTTAAGATATTCAACAAAGTTGATTTTACTGAGTTGCACTTTGATGCCATATGTCTGGAATTTCATCCAGGGCTTTTAGAAGGAAAAGCCTTACAAAATTCATTCATATTGCCCTAGGGAAATAGCTGAGGCCACTCTTCATGAGAAGGGGGATATGAGCCGGGACACAAGAGAAGAGAAAATTGAATAACATTTTCTTTTTTCAACGAATTTTTGAATTAGAAATTCTAGACATTTGACTGATAAATGGAAGTAATGTTCTACAACTAAAAAAAGTGTCGAAGGGCATGTGGTAAAGAGCCAGTCCTCTCTGCTGGTCCACTAGGTACTGTCTACATCGCATCTGCACTGCTGGGGCAATGGAACGCCCAGCTGCCCTCTAAATATCTTCCCTTCTCATCTGATACGGTGCCTTAAGTGCTCACATTAGAACTAGACTATTGGTTAAAGATGTTAAATGCCAGAAGGCTCAAGGTAAGAAAATGAAGGTATGGTACCTAAAACTGATACTGCATAGACCTCAGAGTGGCTCAGGTATATTTTTGACAGGTTGATTCTCGAGGGGGTAGGAACCAGGGCAGCTACGTTTTTTTTTAAAGTGCCAGGAAAGAACTGGAACATAAGATGGTGCCAGGAGGGTAGGCCAGTTTGGAGTGGGGGTTGGGGAGATGGTGGAGAGAAGCATGTGACAACTCCATTTAGGGAGAGGAAGTAAAAGAAAGGGAAAAAACTGAAATGTGAAGGAAGGGAGCACATACAGATGGCGGTGGCGCAAATTAATAGCTGACGTAATTTGTTGTAGTTCCTGGTGAAGAACCTCAGGAAGCTCCACTATGATCTGCTCCTCTAATAGAAGAATTGTGGTTGGCCCTGCATTCTGTAAAGATCCTATGGTCTATGAGGGAAGCCTTTCTTCTTTCTACAAGAAAAGGAGCATGAACAGAAAGAGTGAGGCCAGTCCTACAGACGCCCTGGACATCTGGCAGGAACCCCTCCCCAGGTATGTACACACCCATGCCAAAGACCTGGGGTGGCCTTCCTGGAGCACCTGCTCACACCCAGGGTCCAAGCACCAAGTCAGATCAGGCTGACACAGTCCCCAACATCCAGTCAGCTCATGCTGTAAGAAGGCTGGTCCATCTGGACGTTTGTACCTACTCCCAACAGCCTAGACATCTGGAAGACAGATCCCAGCTTTGATGGAGCTCAGTAGATGCTTTTAGACTTGGAGACCCTGTTCCCATGTGTCATAAAAGGCACATTCCTGGAGACAATGTGGATCAGGCCATGCAGTTCACAGGATGAGAATCTCAGAACTGGATTTTATTTCCTTCCATTTGTTTGAAGGCAACATAGATAAAGCCACATCTGCACAACTGCTGGCTGATGCAGCCCCTCTTAGGTTGGGCTGCAAAAAGATACACGTGGTTGTACCTGCTGTATCTTTGCTGCTTGCCTCATAGCCTCTCCCTGTCTCCTACTAGGCCTCTTCTTTCACAGTAAAAAGGATCACGTACTTACGCTTGGAGGAGCAGAAACAAACAAAATTATATGCACTACTGACACCAAGAAAATAAATATTAAGTGAGAAAAATAATATACATATACATTATTTTGCTGTCACAAAACAGCCCAAATGAAAGAGCCATATGAACAATAAATCATGGAATCAATTTCAAGGAAAACAAGTTTTGCTTTGGAAAATTGCATTCAAAATATATGAAATCAACTAAATATGAAAGTTTTAACATTCAATAACTTAGAGTCGGTAGAACTTGAATCCAATGAAAGATAAAATTCCCCAAATTTGAAAAGAAATTATTTTACTCGTTTTTAAAGATTTAAAAAATAGAATGTGTATATCATATTGCTCCTTGACATTTTCCCCCCAAAGTAAAATCAAAGGAAATAAATAGCAAATTCAGAGAGAATTAATACAGAAAAAGCCTTCCCTCACTTGCTACCCTCTCCATTCCCACACAAAAGGGTGAAGCCGATGGACCCACTCTGCCTCTCAGGAACAGTTCAGACCTGGAAAACACCGCCCAGCTCTGCTCGGCATCCTCTGGCAAATTCCTCTGGCCGCCATCTTGATCTCCTTTAACCAAAGCATCCCAGCCACTCTGTGGCCCAAGCCAATGGCAAAGCAAAGAACGGGTAAGATAATCATGCCATGAATTACAGTAGATCTCAACAGGCAAACCCAAACTGGTTTAGGGTCTAAATTCACCTGCTAGGGTGGAACAGCCTGGCATATTAACTGACCATTGGAAGGAGTCTCCCAGTGCATCTCAGAAAACTCACAGGTGAAGATAGCTGTGTGGATCCATGATGGAAATGCAGTTGCTCAGGCTGAGCTGCTCTGACCATGAAAACAGATATGCCCCAAATGTCATCACATAAAGCACAGTGGAGAATGCTCTTCAGTGCAATCAGGTGGTCTGTCCCCTCTCCTCCCTGAGGTTTTAGGGGTGGATAAGAGTGGTGGATGCTGCGGAGAAACCTATCTTTCAATCCTCTTTCCTCCCATTTCAATTTCCTGTCACAGCCAGTTCGCTCTGAGAACAAGTGAAGTGAGCAAGCCAGTTTTCTAAGACAGAGTCCTCCTGGTCTGACTGTCAAGAGGGCAATGGGGATTCATACTGAGTGGCAAGTGTCCTTTGAATCACCTTCTTCACGAAGGTGTGCAAGGGATCCAGCAGGAACACATCACATCCCAGGCTCCCAGGGCAGCCCGCAGAGTGTGGGGAGGGTTCCAGCCAGGCTTCCGGCTGCCTTCCACTCCCCTCCATGCTTGTTTAAGCACCCAAGTCGGAAGGAGCTGTTCAGGATCTGATTCCTTAAATTACATGTAGGAACACAGTGGCAATAACAGTAGAACAAATATTATTTATACTCTCGGAGCCAAAGTGAAACTTTTTCATCACCACAAACATTTTCTAAAGCCCAAAATTTCACTGCTGAAAGAACCCCTCAGAGGAATTACTCAGTAAGCCAAGTTCCAGTTTGCAAGAAGCAGAGAAGCATTTTATGTCCGTTTTCAAGGCATAAACTTGGTTACGATATAAAGTGGCTAAAACGTGACAGAATTGTTCCAACCAGAACTCTAGGTGAGCTGTGTTTCCAGAACTGTTACCTGTAGGTATGACCACAGCTGCTGACAGTAGCAGGTCCAGCTGTTTGGACCCTGAGCATCCCCAACCCCTGCTGTCAGGCCACAGCCAAGTCAACAAAAGCAGTGGTTAAGTGAATAACCAGAACTTGGACAAGTTCTGTTAAAGCAGCCAATGCCTAGAGGGTCTGAAAGATGCCTCCTCACTGTATAAACAGGGCAGTCTCGTTAGAAGCTTCTTCAGTCTTCCTTCCTTCTCTAGATTTTCAGAAGACACATCAAGGCAACTTGAACACACCAGGTACAGGGAGCAAAGAGAGCTTATAACAAAATGACAGAACATCCTCAAACCCTGCTTTTGTGCTCCCTCCACTAGAAATCAAGGGACGTTTGATAAGACCTCTCAGGGTGTGTGAGTTGCAACGCCACAGCTCAAAAAAGTTCTGTGAATCCGGTACATCCTAGCAGGACCCAAACCCTGTTGTTCTCTGCACCCCCAGGCTGCCTGTCTTTCTCTTCATCCACGCAGTCACTCTTGCCTTAAACTCCCAGACTACACTATCCCTGCCCCCACACACGCGCGCACACACACACACACACACACACACACACACACCCCTATTTGCATAGGTAGTGCTTGTTCAGCCTAGTAAGGCTCGTTGCAGGAGTCACTTTCTCTGGCAAGTTTCCCAGACACCTCCCCCAAACAGAAAACCCCAAACTGGGCTTCCTGAGGCTCCCACGGCCAGCTGTGTACTCCTCTGGTCTACTACCAGTCATTTATCCTGGACTGTGTCTTAATCCCAACGCTCAGGATGTTTGTTGAGCTGAACAGAACACAGCTTAGGTTTCGCTTTACAACAGAAATTTCTGTAAATCTGCTCTCCTGCCTGTGTTCTTTATGTGATGGACCGGCACCGCCACCACCCATCACTCGCCTATCTGCCACCCAACCTGTCACAAAGTTCTCCCCTTGTTTCCTCCTACCTCCTAGTTTGGGAGCTCATCTTCTCTTACCTGGACTTTCTCAGGGGCCTCCCACCTGCTCTTTGGGCTGAAAAGCCCACCTCCACTCCACTCACTGAGACAAAGCTCTGATCACATCACTCCATTGCTTAGGATCTGCCCTGGAGCAGACCTTCCCATCTGGAGCCATAGCCCACAGGGATTTTGGCATCCCTTCCACTATTGGAGCAGTTGGACTGGACCTAAGATGTCCCCAGATGTGATCTCCAGCTGCAAGCAGCCCTATTTACTTCACTACTCAAATGTTATTTCCTGAATGCACTATGACATAAAACTTTGGGAAGCACTGCCCTAAAGATTAAACCCAGGCTCATTAGCATGACCATGGGACGCTCCACACAGGTGCTTACCCTTCCCCTCAGGCCACGCTGCTTGTGGTGCAGCCACAGTACAGAGCCGCTGGCTGCCTCAGTGCTTTGCTCCCCGTCTACCTGGAACACCCTTCCCCCTTTCCGTAGCCAGTCGCACTCTGAATTATCCTTTAATTCAGGCGCATCCCTACATGCAGATTTCCCACATTAATGTTTTCAAAGCTGGCTTGCTCAAAATTAATTTGAAAGGAAACACAGTAAAGATGGATCTCATGCACGTGTTCATCATTTGATTGATTTAATTAATCCTGTGTAACAACATAGCTCTAAAGCCCAAACGCTCCCCTTCAAGGACTAAATGTCTGGGTTCTTAATTCAAGGTCAACATAATCACCAGCATTAGTTCCTTTCCCCTAATAATTCATCCTGGGCCACTTGAACCTTGCCATTTTTCAAAATTAAAATCCTGAGTTCTTAAAAGGCTTGTATTGATACTTCAGGCTTTAGAATAAGAGACATTTTTTTGCTTGCTCCTGAGGGTGGTTTACAGAAGATGGCTAATTAAAATATCTTGGTGCCTGTCCCCTAAGGCATCTCTTTCTCCCACACCAAGAGCATTCAGACTCACATCCTTGATACTTGTCAGATCCAGATGAATTTGAGTGACAAACAGTAGCAAGAGTGAACAGAAACCCAGCAAGGAAAAACTCCACATGCAGCTGTTGCAACCATGAGATTGATGTGATTTGATTTATGCAAGAAAAATGTATCAATGACCTACCAGTTACTTTTCTTAATTAGGGTAATGTATTCATGGGCGTTTACAACATTATTCTCTATACCTCCTTGTGTGTCTGAAATATTTCATAGTAAGAAAGAGTTTTCCAGTCAAAATGGGTTTTTCATGTTCAACAAAAGCTGGGGAAAGAGTCAACCACTGGTCTTTCTCAATTTGAGGGGAGGTGCCCTTTTACAGGCTAGTGGTCATGTCACCGAGTCCAAGCTTGTACTGCTCACCACATGACAGGCCAATAAATCAAGAGACGAGTTGCTGGGGCAAAGGAATACCGACTTTATTCAGAAAGCCTGCAGACCAAGACGATGGTGGACTAGGGTCCTAAAGAACCATCTTACCCTAGTTAGAATTCAGGCTTCTTTTATACTAAAAGGGGAGGGGCTATGGTTGGTTGGTGTAAACTTCTTGGGGTCAGAATCCTTTGTTATTGCAGCTGTCACATAGGTTTACAATGTTCCTATAAACCTTCAACAAGACAAATGTTATTCTCTGTTCTGCAACATTTTATCCCTGTATGAATGGAAAAGTGTTATACCTTGAAAGGTCAGAGCCTTGAGAATGAGGTATCCTGTGTATTTCAGGCTAGAGGCAACATTCTTAACTTGCAGCAAAAGCAATAGAACACAAAGGTTAAAGGAAAAGAAATGGATCCAATAAGGGGTCAGATTTGTTCTTCCCTATTACAGTCAGATACTCAGGAAACGGCGGGTTTAAAGGGGTGGCTTTTCACCTGAAGAACTGGTAATTCTCAATGTGCCACCCTTTTAACAAAAATTGCGATTGTAAATGTCAACAATTCATTTTTCCTCCTAGTGCAAAACTTTTAGTTTAGGACTTTCAAAACATTCTTATTTTCACAGGGAGAGGAAAAAGAACTTGCTTTTACTGAGCACGATCTACAGTTGGCCCTGCGTATCTGCACAGGTTCTACCAACCGCAGACTGAAAGTATTTGGGAATAAATTTCCAGAAGGTTTCAAAGAGCAAAAAGTAGGTGTAAAAGGGTTTGCACACTGCGTCTCAGGTTACTGTGCAGGTAATCTCACTGGTGGCGGGGTGTTTAGGTCTCCTGATCCTCAACCCTGCCCATATATTACAAAGCCTCTTTGTGTTTCAGAGAAACAGATTATGGCCCCAAATGCTTAAACAGTTGTGGACAAGGTCACAAACCACACCTGGAGCCCAAGTCTCCTACATCCAAGCCCCCTTTCCAAGTGCAGCACTGAAGCACTGGCTGCCTTGGGTCCCAGATACTGAGTTTGGTTATGGCCCAAGCACAACTGTGACAACCACATTCCCTGGTGTCCCAGACAATCACTATTACACTGTGTGACTTATTCGATTTTCTCAAACAGCTGGAGATGCCCCAGTAAAAACTCCAAGCTAATCCTTTAGCTGTCATGAATATATGTAACAGGAACACAAATGTCTTAACAAGCAATGGCACTACGCCGACTGTCAAAACTTTGGAGGTTTGCTATTATCTACTAATAACACTCTTTATAAAAATGAGTTATTGTAGGGTATATAAAATATATCTAAAGAAAGCTGTTAAAAATGGATGAACCTGAATTTGCCATAGCTTATTTGTAAAGTATAACACAACACATCTTGAAATAGAAAATGCGTTGTTTTAAATCTTAAGCCCTTTATTTACTACAATGCAGAACATTTTATTTTTAGACACCAGTGGGTTTTGTTTTGTTGACATGTTCACTTATTCAGCTGAAAACAAGTCAGGAAAATCACATGGTGACTAGTAGTAAGAGCAAAGCATGCAGACCGTTCTTTGTACTGATGTCAAATCAACCGATCAGTAGAGCCTTTCTTTCTAATAATTAGGACAAATTCACTGTTGCCGAACAGTGTTGGTCTAGGAATCCTCTAGAAATAAAGGCTTTCATTTCATACATGGAATAGTCACAAAATGGAGATAGCTTACTTTAACTCATTGGATTTGCTCATCCTAAATTGCTGTGAGATTCAGAGAAATGGGTATTTTGTCATACGTTGTACAACAGGTTCTTCAAATACCTGCTCATCCTCAATAAAACTAACGAGTCATCCAGACACACCAACATTTCAGTGTGGGACACAGAGGTGGACATATCCATCATACACACATACAAAATTAGGAGACTCAAGGAATATGCAAAGATGGCAAGAAATCATTTGATTCTTCGGTTATGCTCTAGTGACAAATACATATTTCTTGGCAACCAGCCAGTCAGTTCTGGAAATAATATCGGACCATGACCCAATAAAGTCTAACAGCCTCTACCCCTTGCTTTACATGCACCATTAGAGCCTGTCGCCAATCACTAGCCATATTTCTCAGGCATACTTTCCTTTCTTTGGAAGCATGAAATGCCCCTAGATAAATTTGCCATTCTCCAAAAAAACACACTTCCCATTCAACTGCAAATCCTATTCAAATCAAAAATTAATTCAGGCAGGCAGTTTAGATTTCTTAGAAAACTTCTTAAAAATGACAAATGTATGTGATGGTAAAACCATCCAATATGTCTGCATGCTGCCTTATTAAATTAAAAACACCTGGTTTATTTATACAATGTATTCAATGGCTTACAGATTAGGATCCTAGAAACAATACATGTCTTATAGCAAAAAATATACATATAATAATCCACCTATAGTTTATATAAATGATGAAGTGTTTCTGAATATATCTATATATCTATATATGTACACATATGTACTCAGTGTGTGTAGCTGCAGAATCAGCACACAAGTATCGCAGTCTTTCATTGGCTCTTCCACTTCAGTGTCAAGAACACCAGGTTCAAAGTCTGAAGGAGCGGAACAAAGGTCACCGCTGAGGACAAAGGACTGGCTTGATGCACCTTCCTTTGTGAAGGACCAAGTTTGCTGGACAGTGACAACCAGCAACACACGGCTTATTGCAGGGACCGATCTCATTCCAGTTGTCACAGGTCTTGGCACATCCCGGGCCACAGGTATCGTACACGGCACCGTGCTTACACTGGGTGGCTGAAAAAGAGGAGGTGACGTAGGTGAGATGTGGGGAAGCCATTAGAGCCAGGTTGATTCACCCTCAGCCCCACGCCATTCCCGAAGGCTCACGTCACTGATGGCACTGGTCTCCCCACAGCACAGGTGCAACTCTGCATCCTAACAAAAGAATAACAAACACCCAACACTGCCCAAACACTCTAGGAACCACCTGCACCTAGAAAGACAACATCAAAGATCCACCTGCTGGGCCAGCGAACTTCAAAATGAAATGAAATGAAAAAGCTTTATTCCCAGATAGGACAGACTATACATTAGTCAAGCCTCAAGGAAATCTATAGGTTATTTAGGTATTGAGAATAGTATGAAAAGTTAACTCCAAGTAGTTCTTCCAGCTATTGAGCTGTGATGAATAAAAATAATTTCTGCAACCACCTCGATATTCAAATACACAGAATTACACATACAGGGAAAAACCTGCTAAGGGTATTGGAAATGAGTGACATTTTAATCTAGTGATCATGCGCTGAATTAATCAATTTGAGACAAACTGAGCACGAGCCGGGTAGGGACCAATGGAGAAAAATTAAGATGTGTGACTGGGGAGAGGGAAGTGGCTGGCTGGCTGGTCAGGGAACGTAAAAATGATGATGTAGCCAAATCATAGCAAGTTACTATCTTTGTTAACTTGGAGCTGAAATGATTTTGACAATATTCTGAGACTTCCTGAAATTCATGAATACAGTTGTCAGAAAAAAATACTGCCAACATTCTGGAAGTTCTATGACACATGGACTTTTCCATCTGAGTTAGTTCCAATGACAATCAAAGGTGCAACCCCTCATTCTCAGGAGTAGGAATGTTGATACACTAGGGATTTAGAACAGGGAACCAGGCCGCACAGCAGGAGGTGAGCGGCGGGCAAGTGAGCGAAGCTTCATCTGTATTTACAGCCACTCCCCAGCACTCGAATTACTGCCTGAGCTCCGCCTCCTGTCAGATCAGTGGTGAAATTAGATTCTCAAAGGAGCGCGAACCCTACTGTGAACTGTGCAGGTGAGGGATCTAGGTTGTGAGCTCCTTATGAGAATCTAATGTCTGATGATCTGGGGTGGAGCTGAGGCAGTGATGCTAGCGCTGGGGAGCGGCTGCAAACACAGATTAGCATGAGCAGAGAGGTTTGACTACAGGGAGGCCATAATAAATCAATTGCTTGCAGACTCATATCAAAACCCTATCAGAGAGTGGCCAGTGAAAACAGGCTCGGGGCTCCCGCTGATTCTGCATTATGGTGAGTTGTATCCTTATTTCATTATATATTACAATGTAATAATAATAGAAATAAAGAGCAAATACATGTAATGTGCTTGAATCATCCCCAAACCACACCCCCTCCCTGCCCCGGTCCATGGAAATACTGTATTCCATGAAACCAGTCCCTGGCGCCCAAAAGGCTGGGGACCGCTGATTGGAAGAATCCTCTTGAAGAACAGCAATAACAATCCAGCCTCCAGCCGCACTTGCCTGTGTCTGCAGTTGCTGACACACATCTCCTAGAACACTTGGAAATCTCCAGAGTGACGAGTATCTTTTGTATGCTGGTAAGGACTGGTGCCTAGGGTCCCTAGATAGCTTCAGGATGGGGGTTGGTTACCAAAAAGACCTAGGCATGATTAGAGGGTTGGAACTTTCGGCCCCATTTCCCAGGGATGGGAAGAGGGATTGGATATTGAATTAATCACTTTCAGCCAGTGATTTAATCAATCATGCCTACATAAGGAAATTTCCATACAGAGCCCTAAATGACTAACGACAGGTTCAGAAAACTTTGAAACTGGCAGACACATTTAGGTGCTGGGATTATGGTGTCCTCACTCCACTGGGACAGAAGCTCATATGCACTGGGACCCTTCTAGACCTTACTCTCTGTACCTCTTCATCTGGCTGTTCATTTGTATCCTTTATAATAAACCAGTAAGAGCAAATAAGTGTTTTCCAGAGCTCTGTGAGCAATTCTCGTAAATTATTAAGCCTGAGAGGGGAGGGGGTTGTGAGAACACCTCTCTCCCCCGACTTTGTAGCCAAGTGGAGCAGAAGTGAGGGTAACCTAGGGACTCAATACTTGCAGCTGGCATCTGAAGTGAGGCGTCTTGTGGGACTGAGCCCTTAAACCTGTGGAGGCCGATGCTAACTCTGGGCAGTTATTCTCAAAATTGAATGGAATTTTAGGACACCCAGTTGGTGTCCAGAGTGTTGGAGAACTGGTTGGTGTGAGGAAAAAAAAAACCAACCCGCACATGTGGTGTCAGCTTATTGTGAGTAAAAACAGTTCGTTTCCAGGGCACTGGGCTTTTCCTTATTTCCCAACATGCTACTTATCCATTTTAAAGTAGTCCGCCTATGAAAGTTACTTCAGGTAAGTAAACTGCATGTGCCACTTGTTTTCCGCCTGGATCCTAACTGACACAGTGGATAAGTAAAAATTTACTACTATTCTTTAAGGCTACTTTCCCTAACGTTACCTCCACCATGTAGCTCTAGTATGCTGTTTTGGCTTCTCATAATTTCACTCTATTCCTTAGGCCACTAGGAACCTCCTGGAGCCACTGTCAAGCTCGGTGAATGTCACCACCATTCACCCTATCTTTCCCTCTTTTAGACTCAGTTCCCAACCTTTTCTCCTTCCTCTCTTGTCTGGATAGGATGTCCCTTGACTGTATACTCAGAGCACCTGGCGCCCACCTCTATCCCTGCATTTGCAACATGAAATTATAATCATCCATTTCCTTGTCCTCTCTTTCTCCAACTAAATCTAGGCTACTTGAGGGAAGGGCCGTTTTGTTTTCAGCAGTAGTGTGGTGTTTAACATGTAGAAGGGACTCAGAGAGCTGCTGTGTGATTGATGCATTGATAGATGGATGAGTGAGTGAGTGGATCAACTTAATTCTTCTTCTTTAAATCTCTTAACTTATGCATTTCTGATAATCTTTTGACTTTTCACGGATCCCTTCCAAGTTCTCTTTTTCTCTTCTCGGTGATTAATAGAATATGCTATACATTGGACATGCCTAATAATTTGGAAACACCCTAGCTGAATATCATATTCACAGCAAATAATTGTATCCATGTGTTGTTCTATTTTTATGGATCAGTGGTGTTCAAAGCTGGAAATCAGGGTCGACAGAGAACTTCCCAACGCCTGGACTCCCACCCCAGACCAATTAAATTAGAACCTCTGAAGGTAGAACCAGGTTATCAGTATTTTAAAAATAATTTTAAAAATACTCCCCAGCACAGTTAATTTTAATGGGCAGCCACGTTTGAGAACTGGTCCTGTAAACAACCCTCACATTCATGCTTCGGTCACTGTAGAGACTCACACCTTTTCAGCAAAGAAGAGGGCAACGAATATTTCCAAAGTGGAAGTAGGTGCACATTGAAAAGCTCCTGCTGTTTCCCACCTTCCTCCACCTAAAACTCTACTGGAGCTCTTCCCAGTCTCAGCGCACTCATCCTCTCTTATTGATGACTTAGGACATCTGCAGGAGCACCTTAACCCACCTCCCTACTGCCTCTCCTCATCAGCACCCAGCCTTCATTTGCCATTTCTGCTTTCTGACCCATCTCTTCCAGGAACTTGCTCTGTTATTTGTCCTTTTCCATGCACATTTATCTCCTCTGTCTCTATTGGCTCCATCCTCTAAATATTGGAAACATTTTCAGGTCAACACTAATCTTTAGCAAAGTATTCCCTCACCTATCAGACTTCTTACCTCCAGACTTCATAGAAAAGTTCACAGTCATTTTATCCAGTTCCTGTGCCATGAATTACCATTGGTGACCTACCTTCCTCACCCACCATTTTACTGAAGCAGTTCCCGCCGACGTTTTCCACAATGACCATATCCACGGACATAGAGGCAGTCCCCATTCTCACATGATCTCACCACAAAACATTTAGTCTTTTTGTCCATTTTATCTTATGACACTGAAATTTCTAGATTCTTCTGCTAACTTCTTGCAAACACCTTCTCTCTTGGGCTTATTTACCTGCTCCCTGGCACTAAATGTTCAAATTGCCTCCAAGACTATTCCCCTGACATTCTCTTCTCTTCCCCTTCCTTCTCTTCCTCTCTCTTCCCTTCCCTCTTTCTCTCTTCATCAGTTACTACAGTATTAGCTCTAATTTCCAGTCAAAAAGCTCTGAAATTGATTACCAACTGTTTGGATTCTCTTCCCAAACCAATCATTTTCCAAGTCTTAATTCAAACGTCACCTCCTCCGAGTTGCTACTTGGATCTCCCCCAGGATACCCTTCCCTCTTCATCCAACAGCACTTTTCACATTATAGTTATGTTTACCTGTTTTAATCCCCCAATTACTGTGCAGCTGTAGTTTTAATCAGAGATGCTCACAAGAGCCTCCTGAGGGTCTTTTAAAAGATACATATTCCTCAGTCCCTTCCCTAAAGATTTTTGCTCTGTGTCTACAGTGGAGCCTTGGGTAGCTGTAGATTTTAAAGGTTCCAGGGGTCACTACAACAAGCACCCCTGGTTGAACAAAATGAACCACTGAGTCTGGGACTCCTGAGGGCAGAGTCCTTGTCTTCTATGATGCAAAGTTCTGGCATAGGGCCAGGCACAGAGGAACAGCTTAATAAATGTCTGTGCCTGTTGGATGATGATTTCATCTTAATGATGTTCATTCCATCATCCCGGTTTCCAAGCTGGATTACATTTGGCTGGCCTTAAGTTCATTTTCCACTCTGCTGCTTCCGGAATGCCTCTTTCAACTCACTTTACCCTCCAGATACTTTGCTCCCTTTTAGATCTTGCAAAGATCCCTTCCAGTATGAAAACTCGGCAGAATTCCTCTCTCCCACCCATGTTCTTCCTTCTCCCTCCTCTCCTATAGACATGCATTCTCCCATGTCTTTTCCTCTCTCTGACCTCTCAATTCTTTCTTCTAATTCCACCACTTAATTTTCTACTGCTCCTCTGTGACACCTTACCTTTGACTACTGAACACTGAGATTTCCCTCACCATCTACAGGTAGAAATTAGAAGGTTGAAAATGAAGAACTACTAGAAAAAACAAAAAGGATCTTTTTCATCATCTCCATTCAATTCAAATTAAATCAACAAACATCTACTGAGTATCCACTATGTGGCAGGCATTCTCTTAGGCCAGGGAATCCAACGTGAATCAGATATCATCTCTGACCTTCAGTCTCAGGAGCCTGGACTTACAGCCAAATAGGTGAAGAGGACACATAAACAGATTGTTAATTAAGTGCAAGATGTACACGTTAGACAGTGAAAACAAAGAACAGTGGAGGAATAAGACAGACATCAACTCAGTGTGGAGGGTTGGGTAGGGATCCAGGAAGACTTCAGAGAATAGATCCCACTTAGATCTTAAAAGGTGAGTAGACACTGTCAGTCAGACAATGGCAGGAAGAGTTTCCCAGGCAGAGACAGCACTGA
>NW_020173727.1:703421-731795 GCF_003031525.2 Neophocaena asiaeorientalis asiaeorientalis | reverse complement strand
CAGCCAGGACCCAATCAGAAATGGGAGGATCCTTGCTTTGTTGGAGGAAGGGAGCATGGGATTTGAGTGGGAGGAGACAGAGGCAGAGAAGTAGGCAGGGGCTGTAAGCCTTGAGGAAGAGGAATCTTGCAAGGGTTTTAAATGGGGGGATGACATGATTAAATTTGCCTTCAAACTGGCACAACTTTTAGAAGATCCTAGAAAGTTAATCCTGACTTGGACCTTGTTTTATTACCCTCTGTTAATCCATTTTTTTTCAAACTTATAAAAGGCAAACAATACCTTTTTACAACATAAATGATTTGCATAGGGGCATTTGAAAAGGCTTCATTTGATCAAATACATTTTTTAAAAACCAGGAAACTATCAAAGTGGTTAGGGTTAGCAGGTACTTATTCTCAAGGGGGCACATAAGCAGCTACTCTGTAATGCGTGCAAGGATCATTATACGTTACTTTCTGTGGGACCCCATAAAGGCGCCACCTGTTGACTTCAATAATTTGCTCAATAAGTGTAGATCTATGCCCTCTGGAACTCACTGTCCCCATGTGCCCTTACTGTGCTGAAGGTCACAGTGCTGACCTTACCTCCTAATCCTTTACAGGATCCTTTCCCAGTCAGCCAAGGGAAAGGTGAGTGTGTATAAGCAGAGCAGAGTTGCTGCAGGGCAGGGACTGGAATCACCTGGAGTTTGTAGAATAAAACAAGGAGGAAACTGCTCACAGAACCCAGCAGACTATCTCATGTGCTGCCGGAACACACACACCACTCTGAATATCCCAGCCCCTTGCCCACTTAGAAAATGTATTCCTCAAAGTGCGGTGACAATTAGTAGTGGCACCTACAGGGAGGTTGGTAGAAAATCTACTAAGGACAGCAAAGTAAGATGCAGGAGCAAGGTCATAGCAAAGTTACAGAGTCAGAAGGTACCAAGTAACAAGTATCAATGATAAGGAACAAGTGAATAGAAATTGGAAAGATCTACAGAACAAATATTTCCGTAAATTAGTGGATGCTTACATAAATAAATATATATTCATAGATATATATTTTTTTCTACGGTGCACTTGCTTATTTGTGTTCTCACAATAATTAAGAACAGTGGCTATAATGCAAATTGACCTAGGTTTGATTCCTAGCTTTCTTAGTTTCCACCTCTGTGATTTTTAGCAAATTCCTGAAATATTCTAAGCCTTAATGTGCTTTACAGTAAAATGTGCGTAACAGAATGTTAACATATAGATGAGAGTGGGGATTAAATAAGATAAAATGTAACACAAAGTTCTAGTATAGTCCTTGGGGCAAAGGAGGTGCTTAGAAAATAGTACACATTAATATAAATGGTCGTTAATGAAACTTTTAGAGACCTTCACAATAGCCCTCTGCACATTGTATTGTATTTAGTCATTCCTGCACTAAACTAGAGTTTCATTAGTCCTCCTTGCCACAGCTAGTGGGCATACGCTTCATACGTCATGCTAGTGCTAAAATCCACCTTAGCCCGGGAGATGTCACTTGTTCATTCAGAGTTTCTTGCCTGGCTGGCTTCTTATTTGTTCAACTTCCAAGCCTTTTACCCTGGAAAATTTCTCTTCTCAGTATTAAGTGGCCTTAAGTGCTGTCATAAGTCAAAAGATGTGGGAACTAAAAATTAGTAAAGAGTATTCTTATAGTCTTCACTATTCCAGACGACTCAGAAATGAATCTACTGAGAGATGCTGCATATCTCCGTAAATACCAACTATCAATTTGTGGAAGTTCAATATGAGTGTGAGTGTGTGTGTGTGTGTGTGTGTGTGTGTGTGTGTGTGTGTGTGTGTATAAAAGGTTCCCCTGCAATCAAACACTGACAGAGGTATACTTCACTCAGATGGTTCTGCTAATTTTAAGTGGTGAATGGAACCTTTCAGAAGCTGTATTCCTTTTCCATTAGAAAAGTCATTTTAGCTGCTGAGATTCAGTCCCTAAACTCAGGATCCTGGGGTGGGGAAAGTGTAGTCCTCAAATGCATTGGGTGCACTGAACCGGTGTTCAATACAGCCTGGCATCAGGAAGAGAGGGTTCACATGTTCCGTATCTGATATGATCCTCATCACAGCACCATACCTAATAAAATTAATAAAGTTCTGCTGAGCCCCACATTACACCAGGATGAATGGCTGGGGCTTGAGTCCATATATTTTATTCATTTCAAAGCAGAGAAAAGGAGACGGGCATATTCAAGGTGTGGTGCAAGGACCCAGTCTCTCACAATCCTGCCCTTCCTATACTACCCCACACTGAGGCGCTAGGTGGGAGGTAAGCCAGTTAGTCTCACCTTTCAGGAGCCTCAGCCATACCTTAATATGGGTCATTTTTATCAACTCAATCCTCCTCTGGGAAGACAGCATTGATAGAGAGGCACTCTTGCTGTGGAAAGTGAACTCAGACAAAGATTGGACTTGGGCTTGCAGAGGAGAGAGCAAAACCAAAAGGGAAGTTCACAAGTAGATAAAAGGGTCTGAGAGCTTTATAAGGACATGGATTAGTGACTGTGTCAAGGGGTGGCTTGAGGAAGCTTTAGTAACCCCCAAAACGCTCGTCGTCCTACTCCCCCAGAGCCACCCAAATAAGCATACAAATTAACTCCGCAGTTTCAGCTCTGGTTGCAGGTCAGAATCTCCTGAGAGGTTTCAAATGATACACAAGGCCAATTAAAGCAGGATATCTCAGCAAGGGGCCCAGGCATAGTTTTCTGGTTTATCTTTTAAGCTCCCAGAGTGGCTCCAATGTCCAGCCAGATTGAGACCCACTGTCTAAGTGAACACGACGTCCATGCACTGAAAATATAGACAAAGGCAATTCTTGAGCCCTCTTCCAACCGGATGACAGCTCCGGCCCTCCACCAGTGTAGACCCTCTAGAGTTAGCAGCGCCACGAACTGCCTTCTTTTCTAACAGCACAGCTAAGGTTTCTAGGATTCCTGTAGAATGTTGCAAACCCCAGTCTCTCCCTACCAGGCAAATCTGGTCCTTTGCAGAAAAACATTTGCCAACCCTTGCAGTAAAAGACAAACATTTAGTCATCTCATCTTCAGGTCTAAATAAGAGCAGCAGTTACTACTGAGTATCTTCTATGAGTTGAGTACTCTTCTAAGATGTTTCACGTACATATCACTAATGCTTATAACTCTGCAGAGTACAGATTATTGTACATTTCCAAAATATTTCTAAAATCTCTCTTCTTCCTCCACACACTGCCTCCATCTGAATCCAAGCCACCATCATTTTGTCACCCCAAAGACTGCAATGGCCTCTTGCCTTCAATCTTGCCCTATTCAATGTATTCTCTACACAGCAGCCTCTACACAGGGCGATCTTTCAAAAGCAGAAGGAGGGTTGCTTAAAGCCCATCAGTGGCTTCCATTCTTCTTGGAATAAAAGCTAGACTCCTTCCCAAGACTTGCAGAGTCCTGCAATCCGGCTCTGGCTTCAACTCCACTCTCATCTTGTGCCCCTGTTTCCCCGGCCCTCCGCACTGACTCCCTTCCAGTTTGAGAGCGGCTCTTATTCAAATATGTTTCCTCTGCATGGATCTCTTGCCCTGAGTCCCTTGGATCCTTCAATGCTCGGCTGGAACATCATCCCCCCAGAGACGTGCTCCCTCTTCTGCATCTAAGTAGCCACCGACTCCCTCCCCATTTGTTTTCTCTTGCTCTGCCCTATTTGCCCCCTCATCACCCTTACCACACTTAGCAAGTCTCTACCGTGCTCGACTTACTATTTTTGTCTGGCTCTCTCTCCCACTGGGCTGCCAGCACCTCGATGACAGGGACCTCACCTCATCTCTTACAGTCACCAAAGTGCCCACAGTGCTTTGTTCAATGCCTAGTACTTAGCCACTTTGTAAGAAACATTTCTGGGATGAACAAAGGAGTCCATTTTACAGATATCAAATAAGCTAATTCACTTGCCTGAGATCAAAGAGCTAAATGACTATTACAGCAATCTGTCTCTCAGAAGGAAAAGAATGTTCTACTAGTGTTTGTATAACCATTTCTCTCTTTCAAAAAAAAAAAATCACACTTATCCTGAAGACCTTAAATGACTATAATTGTCCCAAATCTCCTTTGCTCCACACATAACAGAAACCACAGCTGTGACTGTCCACGTGCTAAGCACATCCAGCTGGTAGCTTGAGGTTAGGAGGATTTTGCAGCAGTGGAAATCCTTAAATTGTTCAAATGTGCTTGTCACAAAGCATTTCTCTTAAGTGCTTTCTACCCTGCCCAGTGGGAAGCCCCTGTGTTTTATCAAGTTGAAATCCAGCTGGGCCACTGATAAGATTTCCCTCTAGCCAAGGGAGCGTGTGACCATTCCCATCATCAAGTCTTTCCTATTGCTATCCTGGGCACTGGAGTGAGTTTCTGATGTTTGGATCGGCCGGGAACTTCTCACCTGCACAGTTCTGCAGAGGCTCCCAGTGCACGCTGATGCCCTCTCTCTGGCAGGCGCGGGTATACGCCAGGAATGACTCGCAGTAACAGTTCTTATGGGATGGACATTCACACATATCTGTCACGCAGGACCTAAGGGACCCAATAAAAAGAAATGAACATTCAAAAATATCAAATTATCAAATGTCCTAAATGCAGCTTGGAGAAAAGGGGTGGGTGGGTGGATGTCAACCCTTGATTGGACATTAAAGGTTGCTATTTTAGGTTGGAAACCTAAAAATGATATAAAAATTCTGCATGAAACCTTACTGGATACCTCTGAATAACGTGACATCAGGTTCCCTTTCTTTTAGAGCAGGACCGGCCAACAGAACTTTCCGTAATGATGGAAATATTCTATAGTCTCCACTGTCCAAAGTAGTAGCCACTAATCATATCTAGCTATTGAGCACTTGGAATGTATCCAGTGTGAATGAAAAACCGAATTTTTTATCTGGCTTAATTTTAATTAATTTAATTGCAGACAATCACATATGCCTGTCGGTTACCACGTTGGGAAGGCAGCTCTTAGAATATAGTCCCTATTCAAGGTGCTGCCATTTTCTGAATAGCTCTGATATATGAATAACAGGTTCTATTACAATATAACCCAAATAGTGACCAACTTGATGAAAGCATAAAATCTCACGGCTTTCTGAGGACAAACAGGATTCAATTTTGCAATATCTTAGAATCTTAGTCTTCTGAGGGACACACTGAACCTCGCCCTTTAGAACATGGGGTGACAAATTCCAAACAAAGCAAAACTATCAGGCCCCTAATTAGACTGAAAGATAAAGGCGACTGAGCCAAGGTCTTTGTTGCTTAAGTTTAAATGTGGAAATGATGGGCCAGGACGTAAAGAGAACTGAAATGTGTTTTAAATACAGACTAATAAATTTTCAAATATGCTGACCTTGGGGGCATAGTAACAACCTCACACTGGAATATGATATTACAGTTTACAAAGGACTTTCACATGCAGTCTGTCACTGAGTGCTAAATAGGATGTAGCGTAGTCCCTGTTTTATAAGTGAAAACTTCATTTTACAAATGAACAGATAGGCCCAAAGACACATTAATAAGTGGCAAAAGAGTGAATTAAATTACACCTCCCGAGACTAGTGCTCTTTTTGTCATCGCATACCAGCATCCTCGTCTTCATCTTCCAGCAAGTTTACTGTCTAACAATTTTGACTTAACATTTTATGCAAGATGCTCAAGATTGATAAAATTAGACTACGCTTATTTTTTTCATACCCTGTTCAGCAAAACCTCTTGCTTACAGAATCTAATTCAAGGCTGGAAGCAGAAAAAAATAATATTCAAGATTACAAATAGCACCAGTGATCTTGAAAAGTGATCAGGACGTGGTCATCCAATGTTACTATGAGAGCATTTTCTCTGGGTGTGAGACATGTGTACATACCTGATTATAGAGAGTAACCTGCTAGCTCTGGGTGGAGCTGGTGCACTGCCTGCTCGGAACAAGAATTAAATGGCAGAAACCATATTAAAGAATCAGTAGACTCACCGTGTACCCTCAAAGTTATTACATTTCAACACTCAAGGGCACAGCCTTGGAAATTGGGGACTAAACTGGAATAAAAGAGAGATGGATCTGAAGCCTCAAGAGGGCTTCCATTTCATCGAATGAGAGATCATTTTATGCCTGGTACTTAAGACACAATAATCAGGACAGGAAAACTACTCTCTCTTCTCTCTGTAATAATCAAGGCTGTATTTCTTAATGCCTTCTCCACTTGTAATACAGAAAACCTGTGAAATTGTGTTCACCAGCAAAGCCTTTCCAATATTAGACACACATGTTGTGTCTTTAAATTCATGTGGAGCCTCTGGGCTTCCAAGAAGAGCCAAATAAAGGCTGTCCTTAAAACAGCCTCTGAATGTCTGAGTATGAACCCTCCTCAACATCGTTTCCTTTGCTGTTTCGACTTTTATTTCAGACTAACCCACACTGGTCACATTCATGCTCAGACTTCACAGCAACATTTTCAGCTGCCCTGGTCCTACCCTCCAAGCCCGCTTCTGCTTCACATCTGGCAAGCACCCTCTTTCCTGGCCCAGGGATATGGGTCTCTTGCCCTTGTACTCAGCTCCCACTGACGTGACAAAATTGGGATGGCACCTCGTGGGCCTGGTTAAATGATGGTACTTGTATGGAAAAGATCTCAATAGGAGGAAGTGCGTCCTCTGCTTTGAAAGAACGTCTAATGCAATTCTGTAAAATTGTGTGGACAGTCAACAAACAGAATTTAACTTGTTTGTGTGAAGGGATTGCTGGCCAATGTTTTCCTTCTTTTCTCTTTATTTATTCCAATTGTCTTATGAAGCTATTTATACAATTTAAAATAAATTATGGACAGCTAAATCCAATTCACTGAGACTGCTGAGAGAAAATGTTCTAAGCACATACTTAATAATTGCTACGTACACGTACTCTACCCCACCGACAGACTGCTCTGGGCCCTCAGACACAATCAGTTATATAGCTACCCTTTAAAACTAAGGAAGATTTGGGCTTCTTCTATTACTTATTCTATTGCCACTCATGAGAAACAACATTTGAGGGAAAGACGTTTGTCAAAATCAGCCCTTGACTTGAAATATTTCTAAAGTCACGTATTTCTAAAGGCTTGAAAGATGTGTTTTGTCAAAGAAGTTAAAACTATGTCTTTTTTTCACTTGTCAAGTTGATTTTTATGCAAAATTGTGCCCAGGGTTTGTGAGAGAATGGAGAAATAGACAGTGCATACTCTGCTAGAAAAGTGTAAAACTGTTAGCTCTTATGTTGAGCATTTTGCTCTACTCAGCTTTTACATGAATTACCACATTTACTCCACACAGAAATGGATATGAGGCAGGTCGTATTACTAGCCCACTTAACAGAAAGGGAAACTGAAGCTTGGACATGTTAACAAGTTGCCCAGGGTCACACGGCTGATGACAGACCCGGAACCGCAAAACCAGGACTGAACTTAGGTCTTTCTAATCTCAACACTCATATTCATAACACCACTAGAAGATCTTTCTAGAGAGCAATTTGGCAATACTTATAAGTAGCCCTAAGAAACGTTCTTATCCTTTGATAGGGAAATTCCACATCTAAGGAAATAGTAACGCATGTGGACACTTTATATACAGGGGTTTCATCACAATGTTGTTAAAATGAAAAAACAAAAAAGAAAAAGAAATAACCTAAATTGCCTACAGTAGGGGCCTGGTTAGATACATTTAGGTGACCGCTATGATGAAATACTCTATGGCTATTACAATGCTGTTTAGGAAATATATTTTAAAATGCGAGGAAATGTTCAGGAAGGATTAACTGAAAAAGAGCAAAACTGTTTCAGTCTTGTGTGGTCACACACAGAAAACAAAAATCACTGAAAATAGATATGCCCAAATATTCATAACAGTCCACTCAGAGTGGTGGCTCTTTTTATTTTCCTCCATATTTTCTACAATGAACACATATCACCTTTCTAAAAAGATAAAAAATCAGTGTATTTTTTAAACAACATAAAGAACGACATAGGACATATTAATATTTAAATCCAAATTTAGGAACTAGAGTGAGAAAATAAAGAATGGGAGAAAATCAGAGTTTCCGTTTGTAGATCTTAGTTATTAAATACTTCTCCAGCTATAATCTTTCCAATCTGTGGATCGGGGGCCTCCTGACATAGGCTGTGATTTGATTCACTTTATGTTGTCCTCAGATTTCCACGTCATTGATCTACTGATGCTTTGAACTTGACATCCAGGCGGATGGAATGGATAACAGAATAATTATGCATGCTTCTGCTGGTTACAAAGGAATTTATTAAGAGAAAATAAAAGCA
Source organism: Neophocaena asiaeorientalis asiaeorientalis (assembly GCF_003031525.2). Taxonomy (NCBI): domain Eukaryota; kingdom Metazoa; phylum Chordata; class Mammalia; order Artiodactyla; family Phocoenidae; genus Neophocaena; species Neophocaena asiaeorientalis. The sequence continues at coordinate 723,455 of NW_020173727.1, read as the reverse complement.
TCCTCGTATGCCTTTCAAATGTCAGGGAGGGGCAAAGCTACTGTCATTCAATTCCTGTTTATCACACTTAATAATTCAGCGTGAGGAAAATCTAATTTATGACACAGTGGAGTTGAATTTTTATATGTTAATGGAAGATTATGGTCCTTTCCTTAGTCAGTATTCACCGATATCTACATTTATATTCATTTTACAGAATCAGTAGCAGAATGTTATCACTTTCAGGAGTTACTGAGATTTATGGCTTTGGCTTCTCTGCTTTCATGGCATTATTCTGTCAGCAGTGTCCTGTTTGGTGCTGAGTTCTTGGTCCGAAAACACCGCCACCCATTGCTCCAGAGTGAAAACACAGGTTGCACTGCAATTAAGATTCACAAGGAATGCTCTGCAGGTAAAGGGCACTGGCCTGTGCGGTCCCTTTAAGGCATACTTTCTGTCACAGGAGCTTTTAATTCATGTACCTAGAAATGCTTTTCTGATGTATCCTCCCTGCACTTGGCATCTTTCCTGACAGCAGAGAGGTGCAGGCAGGACTCTTGCTCCGTGGGGTTTGCATAGCTGCATGGTGCAGAGATATGGAAAGAGGACGCCAGGAGCTACTGCAGGGTCCCAGGGAGCTGATGCCGTGCTTGCCAGCACTTTGTTACACCACCTGCCTCCCTTCTCTAACCATTTTATGTACGTGTGCCGTGTGTCACTAAGACCCTTTGAAGGCTTTTCCTCATAGCACCCAGCAGAGTACGAGTATCAGAAGCCACCTGTGGTCCCTTCCCTCCCTGAAATACAACTTATCACAACTTATCTGCAGGGGAGCCCTCCTCATCTTTTTCCCTCCCTCAAGTTACAACCACTGCCTCCTGCAAAGCTCTAAGAGAGTAGCCACTAGCCACATGGAGCTATTTAAATGGAAATTTAAGTTAACTACGATTAAATAAAATTTAAAACTCAGCTCCTCAGTCACACTAGCCACATTTCAAGTGTTCAGTGGCCACATGCGGCTAGTGGCCACCATATTGGACACTTATACCAGTTCCATCACTGCAGAAAGTCCTACTGGTACTGGACAGTGGTACCAAGTATGCAGCTCCATCTATGTTGGGAAACCATCCCTGTCCTCTGCAGAGGGATTTATGGGTGTAGTGAGATTAAGATGAAGTTCACTCCTGATGTCTTACCGGGCACCTACAGAAAAAGTTCAAATTTCTTGGCCTCAAAAAGTCAAGGTCGGGCTTCCCTGCTGGCGCAGTGGTTGAGAGTCCGCCTGCCGATGCAGGGGTCACGGGTTCGTGCCCCAGTCCGGGAAGATCCCACATGCTGCGGAGCAGCTGGGCCCGTAAGTCATAGCCGCTGAGCCTGCGCGTCCGGAGCCTGTGCTCCGCAACGGGAGAGGCCACAACAGTGAGAGGCCCGCGTACCGCAAAAACAAAAACAACAACAAAAAAGTCAAGGTCCCTAGCGATCTAGATCATCCCTCTTTCTTCTCCACTCATTCTTTTATCCAGTCACATATGAGTGTCTTATTAACCCTCAGGTTTCCTTCTGCCTTGCTGTTCCTGCCTTGAATGTGCCTCCTTGTCTTTTCCACTGGAAAAGTCAGATGCCTATCCTTTAAGACAGTTCAGATTCCTCCGTGGTGCTCCCTGACTGGCCCAAGAAAAGTTATCCCCTTCCTATTGGGTCTTATCCCCTCCACACCTTTATTCTTGCGCAGACCCTTTGAATCCTAATTACCTCTTTCCCTGTTTCAGGAGGAGGACTGTATCTCGCTCATCCAGCCAAGCACTGTGCCTTGCACACACAGCTCATTAAACATTCAGTGAATCATCAAAAGTGGATGAGAATGGCCTGCCTGATACCCTTCACACAGCTTGCACAGGGTCAGACAGTTGGACACCGATATCTGAAGGATATGAATCCATCCTTGCCCCTACTTGCTGGCCACTGGCCTAACATGGCCACGGCATGTGGGCTGCTGGCCACGGCCACCTAGGAATGAAGCTGCTTCTACAAGAACGTTTCCGCCATCGTTTTCATTTTGAACTTTTTGCACCCCTCTCCTGTATCCCAGAGGATTTCTTTTTAATTTAATGAGTGGTGGAAAAAAGGATTTGATGAGAGACTTCTGCATTCATGACACATTTTCGGAAAAGCACATATCCAAAATTGTAGGAGCAACCTATAGCTCTTCTTGTTACTAAAAAGGCAAGCCTCCAATGCTGCTAAAATCAAAACATCAAACAACTCTCCGCTTCTTAGCAACAGCATACCAAGTGATTTTCCCTTTGTTTTTTCTGGCATGAGGGCCACCCCTGCCAGAGAGAAGCAAGTGCTCATGACTTTGCTACCCAAACACAGTTTTGAAGACAGATATCTGAACCATTGGGAACTCTCCACACTCTGCTTCTGGGGAAACAGAAGGGCAAGCCAGGAGTGACAGCAGCCAGCCCCATCTGGGAGCCAGAGTCAGAGCTCTGGCTTTCCCCTCTGCCACCAGGAAGGGTCTTTGGCTGGGCTATGTTGTTTAATCTGGAGGGCGGCTTTCCTAGGATCAACACCAGAACAAGACCGGAAGATGACTAGAAAACCACCCTGGGGTCATATGGCTTTCCTTGCTCCGTATATCTGGAAAGTTCACAGAAGCAAGTGAAGGCATCTCAGGCTTGTTAGTGCCTGGGAATCGATGGGAAAGGCTACGTGAGACAGAGTCCTTGTTAGATGGACAGAGCGTGTTTAGCTACCAAGAGCCTACTTAAAATTTCACGTATACTTTAACCCTTGAATTCTGCCTTGACCTCCCTAACCTGAGTTACATGGAAGTAACCAGAGGTAGTAGGCACGGTCAGTACCCATGTCACATTATATCTAAGAAAACAACTCCACACATAACTCAGTAGTGGCTACCTCAGGTCTCCTCAATACTATAGTATATGGGCACCCTTACACTTTCACACACAAAAAACACACTCTGACCTAAAAAACAGGGCCCAAAGATTCAATACTGTGAACTATGAGATTGCTTTATTTAGTTGTCACTGAGAGTGCGGGGCAAACTTGCAGAGCCAGCCAGTAGGGAGTCCCTGCTGCCCCCTGCAGACCCTTCCTGGGCTAGCCACAGTTTGGCATTACCATGGCTTAACTACGGGCGAGAATAACTGAAAGCAAATATTGGCTTAAATATTGGTTCCAAGTGGCCTGGGGTTGCCAGGCCAGTACAGCAAGGTCAGGCGTTTCTGGATAGGCTTGTGCATTTCATGAACTCTATCCTAGGAGACAGGGCAGGAGACTCTGGGAGGCCAGCTGTTTCTCTGGTTGTGGATCTTGAATTTATCTGCAGTCCAGCTTTCACCACCACCAAAACACACACACACACACACACACACATTAGACCCTGAGCCCACTCCTTAGTGTGAAGAATGAATTCATTGAGCCCTGTTTGTTCCAGAGAGAGGCACGGAGATGAAGAGAGAGGCACCGTACCGAGAAGGGGAAATCGTACAGATACGAAAAACCAAACTCTTAATGATGTAATGCCTGCTATAACGGGCAGGCAGCTAGAGCAATGGGCAGCTAGAGCAACTAATTTCACAGGGGCGGGCAGGGTGTCCAGAGGTTTCACAGAGTAGGAGAGACGCAGGAACTGGGTCTTGAAGGATCTGTGGAATCATGTTTGGTTAGAGAATGAAGAAAAAGAAATTCCAGGCAAAGAGAGGGGTCCCAGGAAAAGCCCAGAGTTTCCAGTTACTCTAGAGGTAATAGCCACGGTCGGAAGGCATACCCATGTCACATTATACCTAAGAAAACAATTCCAAGCATAACTCGGCAGCGGCTGCCTCGGTTCTCCTCAACACTATAAGGGCTCAGGGTTTTCAGAGTAAAAGCCTAAGTCACAGATCTGAGATATGACGATCATGTGACCCAAACTCCAGTGTTAAAAAGCAAAACAAAAAGTCCCTGACAGGCAGTCACAGAGCTGCTCCCGAAGACCTCGTTCCTCACAGAATAGCCTGGCAGGTCTACTGTTAAGGCATTTCTTTCTTTTAGGCATTCCAATCGTCATCATCTCCATCCTTAACTCCTCGGTGTGACACCGGTGCCACACAGACTGCGTGAGTGTGCTGGTGCCCATGCTGACTCTTCCACTATCTTCCTGAGCTCCCCACTCAGCCCCGTGTGTTTTCATCTTCTTGCCTTCAGTGTCCTTCCCTCTGTAACTGCTCTCTTCCTGCCTTGACAAGAATAAAAATCCAACTACCAAAATAACAGGGAAATAACCTACCAAACCATTTTGATAGTTATTCACAAGGAACCCCTTTGATTGCTTGGACTCTGTTTCTGTCGTGTACACACGGCCTACTTATACGTACTTCCAACCTAAAACCTAGGGACGCTACATTTGCACCAATTATACATTCTCCAGACACTGAAAAATACTGATTGCTTTAATCCTCATAACACTCCCTAGGAGGCAAATGCCATGACCTACATGGCAGAAACCAGAGCGTTGCATAGGAGTTCCAGAAATGGGCATCAGCCTCGGACACCCTTCTAAAGCCAGCGATTGTTTTGGTGGAATAAGAGGTATCTGTGGACACAGAGATCTCCTTGAAAGAGTAGCAATGTTTATGATTTTCCATAGATGCCAATTTTAACAGGAGTCCCTCACACTTGCTTTGAACAGAGACCAAATGACCATCATGCATGTTCTGGAACATAAAATATTTTCTCCCTTGATAAGGCCATATATCAGATCATATGTGGAAACTACAATTCCTATGCCCATAGTTAAGTTTTCTTGTGTCTTAGGGTCGGGGAAGGTGTATGCACCATTCTATTTGCCCCACACCCAGGCACTACAACTTTAAAGGGGCCAAAGCCAAAGACTCTATACACACTAACATGGTTGGAAATACTCCTCTTAGGAAAGATGAGCTACCTTTGCTTGAGTATGAAACACTGGCTCCACGAAGGGAAAAGCTGATGAACAGACATTTGCTGAGTTGTCACTCATTATTTCAGTTTGGGCAAAGATGTCTCACACTCCTCAGAGGAGAGAGGAAGCCTGGTCACTACCCCCCTCTAGTGGCCAAGAGTTAGAGAATCAAGTAACTGTAATTCTTACTCCAGCATTTGCTTCTTACCCTTCACTTTTCCGGGGGAGGCTGGCTGATAAAAGAGAACATAAAAATGGCTGCTTGTCAGAAAATCAATAACTTTTCTCTTTAACACGTTCAATCCATCACTGTCATGCTCACTGTAAAACAATCGTAAGGCTGGTTGGTGGACTAAATCCCTGCATAATCATGAACGCCCACGTGGGGTACCTGCGCTGCGTGGGGAGGGGGTGGGGTATTGGAGGTGCACCCTGCCAGGAGGGCAAGCGAGGTGGATCATCAACGGTAACAGACCAGAAGCTTTTCCATTTTTTGTAACATCTCATTTTCCTTATGCACTGCATCTAGCTTCACATACTTTTGTTTTTACAAAAAAATCTCAAGTACAAAAGAGTACCAGACCTTTCACGTGAGCAGGAGAGAAACTCTCCCGCATCTGAGGCGGTAACACAATCTGAGGCCGAAGATGCCAGCGTGATGCCAATATTCATCCTTGTTCCTACCTCTTCGTTATTAAAAAAGCAGGTCCCTACAGTACCAGTATTCATGACTATGTCTAAACGTGGGCTAAAACTAGGTGATATTCATACGTGGAAAGACCTTCCAGGAACAAGAGGGGACTCTTTACTCAGAAGATCTCAATATCTCTTCTTTGGGGTGACCCGTCTCATCATACTTCTCCCCCGACACGGACAGATACATATCATCTTTGAAACTGTTCCATTCAACTTGACCAACACTCGTTGAGTGCCTGCTGTGTACAAAGCAACCCTGCTCTACATTTGAGACATTCACGGTGTGGTGAGGAGGGCAAGACTGGGCAAGGCGGCGGGCAACAAGCAGCACGATTAAGGAGGCTCAGCCTGGGGCTCCTGTAAGTGCAGGACGGCTCTGGAGAGGGAGCCTCCTTGAATTGTGCTGCTGGGACCTCCTGCTCATCTCTGGGCCCGGGGAGAGGAAAGTGTGCCCACACAGGGCAGCTATTAGGGAGTCCTGCCTAGCAGGAGGAGGCAAAGCGCACCGTGGAGTCACCAGCCCCCGGGTGAAAGCCCCAGCTGTGTCACTTGGGGTACAGTCCTTCCCCTTTATATGCCAGTTTCCCTGGTATAATCTCTCATAGGATTCTCATGAAAAGTAAGGGAGAATACAGACTCCCACTCCCACCACCGCCGTCCCTAAAGAGGAGAAATTCATCCACACCCGGAAATGAAGGTGAGAGGCGGCCAAGGCGGAAACCCCGGGGTTGGCGTCCTAGCCCACCTGATGCTCAGAGTTGAGGAGGCTGTTGGAAATGGCATGCTGTTTTCTCTTCTCTCTCGCTCTAGGGTGGCATCCCCTCGCCTCTGCTCTTGGGGACTTCTAGCCCCTGCAGCTCCGGGACGGGTCAGCCTGTCTGGACCGCGCCTGCCCGCCGAGAGGGCAGCTATCGCGAGAGCTTCTTACAAGGGCGGTGAGGAGAATCCACGAAAGCGAAGGCATCCAGCATCTGGAGGCCACACCCCAGCCACACGCAGCAGCCGCCACCAGCCCAGCTGCTTCAAAGGGGCCGATGTTTCCAGGGCCTTTTTCACATTAGGCGGTGGACGGCTGCCAAGCCCCACAAACCCTCTGCTACGTGCGCTAATAAAAGGGCGGCAGTGGCGGCCGCCCCTGGAGGATGCTGCGCGGCGGTGAACTTTTTTCAGATGCTGGGTGCCTTTCATCAAGCATCCGCCGACGAGCCTCCACCATCAACTAGCATTCACATCCAATCACCGTGCAAGGAAGGGCTTTTTGCACTCCACAGCCTGTGCAGCTTGGCTGCACACGGGAAACAGTCCACCAGACCTAAAAGGAGAAGTGTCCTTCCTGAGAGGCCCAGCTCACCCCATCAATGCGAGATGGCACGCAGCTACTCTCAAATCACAGAAAAGAGGTTTAGGGATCAGACATTCCCCAAACCCAAATCATAAACACCCTGGGCCCACCGCTTCCTCACCAGCTCCCCACCCTCTGCTGGAATGACAGCACCCTTGTATAAGCCCCAGAGAGATGGAATGCGAGTCCTATTTCCTAGAAGAAACTAAGGAGAAATCGCTTTAAAGGCCCCGCAATGCTCACAGCCCCGAGAGTGGAAGAGGTTGTGGTGAGGCAACATTTCCTGAGTACCTGCTACGTGCCACGTGCACTGCAAATATAAGCACATATAATTATGACTGCAAAATTTTTAACAGAAGAGAGAACTAAGATCCAAAGAGGTCAAGTAGTTTTTTGTTTGTTTAACATCAGACTATTTAGTAAGTAGCAATGCTGGGTCTGTGCTCTCTCCCTTACATCTCACTGCCTAACACAGTGCATGCTATTCCTTCCCCTGGAATGTTCTCCCCACTTCTCCTGGTTAAAACCTACTCCTCCTCCTGTTATGCAGGCAAAAAGCTTTCTCAGGGCAGGCTTCTGAGATCCCCAAACTAGATAAGGATGCTACTAAACATTCTCACGGTGTTCCTGAATGGCCCTTGTCACAGCCTGCAACCATGTCCTTGTGGGATTGATGCCTCCCTCCAACCACCCCACTACTCTCCAGAGTGGGCAGGTTTTGCTCACCATCTTTTGCCAGCCTTGGTGCAGTGCCTGGTTGAGAGTAGATGCTCAAAACCTATTTTTCCAAATGAGTCATTTATCAATGTTTTATAGTCAAGTCCAGATAAAATGACTGCTAAGTTGACAATGAAAAGCAGATGGCTAAATGGCCTGAGAGAGTTTCAAGGAGGAGTGGGCATCCCGCGGATTTCAGTGTTACCCACAGCCAAGGGGAAGAAGATCTGGAACTGGCCACTGGATTAGGCACCTGGGAGATGAGTGACGGCCTTAGCAGGAATAGTTTCATGGGAGTGGTGAGGACAGAAATCATCCTGACATGTACTGAAGGTGGAAAATATGTGAGGCACTGACTGAAGACCATTCTTTCAGTAGGCTGGCAGTGAAGGGAAGAAGAGAAATGGGGCAATAGTTTGAAGGGAAGCCAGTTATAGCATGTGTGTGTGTGTGTGTGTGTGTGTGTGTGTGTGTGTGTGTGTGTGTGTTAGGATCAAGGAAACTTGAACTTGTTTTACACCATGGAAAAAGACATCCAAGAGAAGATGTTGAAGTGAAAGTGATGGAGGGGGTTAGGTAACTGCGGGAGTAACGTCATGAAGAAAATAGGTGAGAACGGGGTCAAGAATGCAAGAGATTTCTTCACTTACAGGTGCTAGTAAATTCCTGAAGAAAAGTCCTGGGGAAAAAACCCATAAAAGTCCCTATGCTTATACAAGGCACAGTAGGGGAGGGGGTAAAAACCAAGTTTACCTTCTAGGTCAGCAGATGGATGAAGACTAATGATGCAATGCAAATATCTAGCAAAGAAGGTGGTAGAATTGAATGAAATTAGCAAGTGGTGTTTCCAGGTGAAGAAGGAGTCCTGACAAGGGGTAAGAGTACTGTCTCTGGAGAGTGACAGTTCTGCTCTCTCTCAGGCCCTTGGGGACCCATGGCAAACAAACTGAAATAAAACTAAGCCAAATTTTTAATCAGGCAGAAATTTAGTGCTGGTGATATCTGCCTTTAGCTCCTAAGGAGAAAGAGATAATATAGCAGGTTTTCTAGACCTTAATTTTAAATTTTATGATCTAAAGTTAGTGATGGAACATTTTCCCCAAATTGGAGGACCTGAAATTTAGAACCGTTTTTTGGGGGGTGACAGGGGGCTTTTCTAGATGCTTTCTTCCTAAATACTTTAATGCTCCCAACTATATAGTAAAAATCTTAATAGCACACACTATGGAAACTCATCTTGGTTAAGACAGTGAGTGCTCAAAACTCCTACCAATAGGCTGGATGACTCATAAACAGTCACAGATTCATAGAATCAAGAGTCTTAAAAGACTTAGCAAACATCTACTCCCTGCAGAAATTCCTTTTATAACATCACTGACAGATGGTCATACATCTGCATCCTGTCTATGACAAGAGCTCAGTAGCTTTTTAGGAATCTCATTCCTGTGATAGACAATTAAGGCTTCTGTTTCTCGGGAAGTTTTCTTATATATTAAGTGAAAATATGTTCTGTAACTTCCACCCACTTGCTCAGATTCTACCTCCTGTTTAACTATGGAATTATTCTTTTCTATTCCAGAGCCCATATATCTTCTCTAAATACATTACGAAAAATAAAAATGTTCCACTTAAAAACTAACTTTGGAGGGACTTCCAGAAATATTCCTATTGTACCATTTTCCACTTGCTGTGCTTTTATTTCATTTTACGCCTACCAGCTCGAGAATGTCCAGCTTAAGTATAAACCTTCTTTCCATTTTGTTTATTCTTTCAACAAATCTCTACTGAACAGAGAGGGCATTGTGCTCACCTCCAAGTTAGGGGCAAAGATGAAAAAGATAGGGTTTCTACTCCAAACTACATAATGTGCTAAAATAAATTGTAATGAAAGGAGGAAAACGATGAGTGCTATAAAAAGCAGTACGGTATCAGGAAGGGAGTTCAGCTGCGCGAGAGAGATTATTTTGTCTTGGAGGACAGGGAATGAGAAGAAATTATAAAAGGTTTCAAGGAAGAGGCATCCCTTGAGTTACATCTTAAAAGAAAGAGTAAGTTTGACCCAGGCAAAGTGGAAGAAAGGGCTTTTCAGAAAACTCATATTTTAGAAATAGTACTTTTGTTTGAAATGCCACATGTGCCATGTGGGGATTCCTGAGCATCAGGAAGAGGCACAGAAATGACAAGAAATCAGCTGGAAAGGTAGGCTGTGCTCATATAATGGACTCTGCCTTGTATGCCAAGCTATGAAGTATGAGCCTCATTTGGAAACCAGAGGAGTCATTGATAAATTTGAGCAGAAAAGTTATAGAATACAAAGTACACCTCTGGAAAATGAGCTGATAACGGTGTGTTAGATGGGCTGAGGAGGTGGAGATGGGGGATTAAAAGGGCTATTAAGTAGCTATGGCAGATGACTCAACTAGGGATCATGAGAGAAGAAAAGACACAACCAGGGACTGATCTGGGGGAGCACCAGAAGAAAGTGAGAGGTGATATAAAGCATATGAGATAGGAGGAATACAATCTGCAGAGTTTGTAAAAGGATCTCATGTTGGGGCAAAAGGGAAAAGAACGGATCAAAAAGTGCCTCTGGAGATTTCAGCCTGGGTTTAAAGTCTATCAACAAATAGGAGGAATGCAGGAGGAGGAGACAGTGGAAAGAAGGAGAGACAACAGGTTTACTCCAAACACGCTGAGTTTCTGGAGGAACATCCAGGCAGTGCTGTGATGGTAAATGTGTAGTAGCTGGCTCCTGGGGGGTGGGGGAGAGAGAAATGTGCAGCCTATGCCAATTTCTGTAGTGTAAATTCTCCCACTGCAGCTGCTTTCAGCCTACCAACATGACATCACTGATGACCGAACATGGAGTTGGGAAGAGATTCTAACATTTGGCTCTAGACAGCCACTACAGGCCAGCTCCAGCACACCACTGCACCCAGTAAAAATGTTTAATAGATGTTTGAGAGGGAAGCCAGGAGTTGAGCCAAGAGTGTTCCTTATTGTCTAGTAAACAAAATGTGATTCTTTACAAGACGAAGTTAACATCATGGCTACAGATAGACTTGAGCATCCTTACTGATGTGTTCCAACGTCAGCCAAAAGCCACAAATAAGTTCTCTCATTCTCTGTTACCAACATTCATGTAAACACCATAAAAGAGGGCTAACAGCAACCAATGAGTTTATGCTAGCTTTATTTTTCATAATGCCCTAGGAAGATTCCTCCTTTAACATTTACCAGTGTTTTGCCTACCATGAAATGGTAACCAAGTGTTTTGCTAAATCAATTTAAAGGTTGCTTTGTTTCATTGCCACCTTTGCAAGAACCTCGGGGCTGGGCTGCCCAATGTTTCATAATGACTCCTAATAATGCTGCTCAATCACAGTATGCAATTTGGCTTAAAAAAAAAAACTATATGCTCCTCTTTCCAGCTGTATAAAAATCTAGCAACATGACAGATTACTCTTGGGGCAGTCAATGATGCTATGAGGCTATTGTGTGGAAGAAGAAATTTAAAAGGTGAAAAAAGTGAATAGCCCATATAAAGGTAATGGTTGAAAAATCACACACTGGGGAAGAATATAGGAGGAAAGAGGACAAAAAAGAATGGTCAAAAAGGATTTTACCATGACTCAACAGTGAAAAGTTATCATTTCTCACCCATATCTTTCCAGTGATAGCACAGACATCATGTGCCTTCTTCGGGATACAGCAGCCAGTTAGGTATTTTTGTGCAACTACTTCTTATAATGATACTTAAAGGGACATAAGCTCTTCATTCCCCACACAGCAGCCAGTTAGGTATTTTTGTGCAACTACTTCTTATAATGATACTTAAAGGGACATAAACTCTTCATTCCCCACACAGCAGCCAAATTTTCTTTTAATAGTATAAAACAAATCACAGCACTCCTCTAATCAAAAGTTTCCAAAGATGTCTCATCACATCAAAAATACAATCTACCTAAGCCCTAATCATCGTCCACATGCCCTTGATGATCTAAGCCCTTCCTGCTTTACATTCTCATCTCTATTTACCACCCTTAGCTCACTACCTTCCACCCGGGCTGGACTTCCTTCTTTTCCTTAAACAGGAAGATCATGGCAGGTAAAATTGTTCAAATTGTTTCGACTTCTTAAGAGTGCATCTGTTGTGCTTGTGTGTGTTAGTTTAGCCAAGCTCGTTGCTGCCTCTGGCTGGAACGATCTTTCAGCCTCACTGGAGTGGAGTGGCTCGTGCCTTCTCAATTTTCAGGCCAATATTACCTTCTCAGACATTCCTTCTCTAACCACCAGTATCTAAAATAACCCCCGCTCCCACTCTACCACCCTCTCTCAAATCAGAAATTATACTATTTAGTTGATTACTAGTTTATTTTTGGTTGCTCTCCCCAACTAGAATGTAAGCTCCATGAGGGACCTTGTCTATCTAATTTCCTGCTAAATCCCCAGCACCTAGCATATTCATTAGCATATAGAAGGTGCTCAATAAACATTTTTGGGATGAAGAATGCTCCTACTCCCATTAGATAGACAGACACATTTTTATGAAAGAAAAACAAAAGAATGACCAACCAGTCCTGTCTCCTCCATCCAGTCCTCCATTATTCTAAAGTAATGCCCTGTCACCATGAATGCCACGTTAAAGTAATGCAACAGGCTGAATAATTTAAATGCATGATTTGGGATCCTGCATAGAACCAGAGACAGGCCATTTTAAAGCAACACCAAGATTGTGTGTGCTGGGACTTCCCTGGTGGCGCAGTGGTTAAGAATCTGCCTGCCAATGTAGGGGACACGGGTTTGAGACTTGGTCCAGGAAGATCCCACATGCCGTGGAGCAACTAAGCCGGTGCGCCACAACTACTGAGCCTGTGCTCTAGAGCCCGCGTGCCACACGACTGAAGCCCGCATGCCTAGAGCCCGTGCTCCGCAACAAGAGAAGCCACTGCAATGAGAAGCCTGCGCACCGCAACGAAGAGTAGCCCCCACTCGTGGCAACTAGAGAAAGCCCGCGTGCAGCAACAAAGACCCAATGGAGACAAAAATAAAATTAATTAATTAATGAATGTAAAAAAAAAAAAAGGTTGTGTGTGCTGATTTCTCTGTGGCATACTGAGAGCAGCCCCCAGTACTTCCAGGATGCCCTGCAGTAAGGGAAGGTACATGTAGGTATGAGTTTCCTTCAGTCACTCATTCATCCACCTAGCATTTACTAAGCACCTACTACACATTGTGCTGAGAACTGATGATTTAACGATAAGGAGTCAAAATTTTGATACTATACGATCAACATTAAAATAGAGATATGAAGAAAGGACATGGAGATATCAGAGGAGAAAATGATCAATCGAGTTGGGAATATGGGTAATATATTTGAGAAAACTTCAATGAATGGGGGGCCAATAATCACCAATCTTTTTAGTTTTACAAACAAGGAAAGGAAGGCTAGCAGGGAGAACAGCGAATATAAAGCCATTAAGCCCTGAAATGACACTACATATTTGGGGAATTACAAATAACTTTATATGACATGAGTGGTTGCATATATGTGTGGGAGGGCTGTAGTTTCACCAAATCATAACAAAGACAACATAGACAAGAGAACTACAAGCTATCTATCTACAACTATAAGGGCAAAAAATACTGTATGAAATATAATTATATAGAACCCAACAGTACATTAAAAGAATAACATATCAAACCAAGCAGGGTTTGTTTTAGGAATGCAAGGTTCGTTTGATATCAAGATATTTATCATCACATTAATAGATGACACAAGAATAACTATATATTCATGTTGACAGATGCAATAAAATATGTAATAAATTAAATTCCTGATTTTAAACATGGTAAAACTGAAATAAAAGAATGCTTATTTAATACAATGAACAGCATCTATCTCAACTTAAGGAGCCAGAATTATTAAGTAGCAGTATTCTTAAAGTTATATCCTCTAAAATTACACAAGAAGTCAAACAATAGACATAAATTTTAGAAAGAAAAGGGCAAAATTATACTTACTTGCAAATGATATGATTGTCTATAACTAGGGAACTTCAAAAACATAAGTTGTAAAAACAGCTTTACTAAATGCCAGTAATAACTGCTTGGGAAATACACTGTACATAAAAATTCAATTCACAATACTAACAAGTCAATGTCACAGAAGACTAAAAATGCAGAATCTATATGAAGCAAACAACAAAATGTGCATACTTGTGTAAATGAAGAGTGATTTCCTCACATAATATAGCTGACTTTATTTTTATATTTAAAAATTCTGTATTCTGTAAGTATTAATAACATGATAAGAATCAAAACAATAAATTTAAAGAAAATACTTAAAAAAAATCTCTTTGGCTGCATAGTGGAAACTGGGCGTACAGGCAGAATTTGTGTCAATAGTGGGCGATGGATGCACTTGGGGGAGGAGGGAGAGAAAGTGGAAGCACAAAGAGATGATGACGGTCTGCACCAAGGCAATGATGGTTACTAATGCAACCAAGGAAGTGGATTTTAGATATGTTTAAGAGCTTACATCAACACGATTCAGAAAATGATTGAATGTTTGCACGTGAGAGTTAAAGGAGAGAGAAAAATCAACAACTTATACATTCAACAAATATTTGCTGAGTACCTTCTATGTGCTAGGCACTAAATTAGGCACTGGGAGCCATGGATAATTAAGTGAGAAGACACGTTAGTTTCGCAACCTCCTAGGAGAGAGGATAGATTAAAAGATATAGTTTCAACCCACGAGAAGCCTACACATATTTCTTTAAGTACAAACAAAAAAATCGAATGTAGACATTAATTAGCTGGAAATTATGAAGAAAGTATGCTTTCAAATTAAAGAATAGCCAGAGGAGATTCTGAAAGTGTTGAATTAATGGAGAAGAATGTAGAACTGCAGGGAAAGGTAGACTTAAAACTAATCTGTGAATGTGGCTCAAATGCAGAAGCAGCAGACCCATAATTCAGGAGACTACAAAGTGAAATTTTGAAGTCAAAGAGAACCCAGGCCTCTCCACCACTGGATCTCAACCCTGATTACACCTTAGAATCACCAGGAAGCTTTAAACAACTCTGACGCTGGGGGCCACAACCGGCAGAGATTCTGACTTAATTGGCCCAGGTGTGGCCAGAGTATCAACAAACCCCCAGGTGACTCCCTGGTGCAGCTCGGATGGAGAACCCCAGACGCTGATCCTCATCACTAGCAGATCTTGATTCATGGTCTAGACACTGACTCCAATGAAACACAGCTAAGGAGGCCCTATTCTTAGTGTTCACAGATCGCGTTAGCCCGTAATTCTCCACAGGAATCACCATAATCAATAAACTCACTTTCTTTAGAATAGAGCAACTAAGATGTTTAGAATCTTCTCCAAGCTAAATAGCTTTTCTAACCTTAAAAGCACTGAAAGCACATTATAGTCTGATGATTTTCTTCTACCTCTGTTGTATAAATAAAATTATGGGGTCAAAGTATAAGCCTGCTCCCCCTAAATTTGCACTAAAATAATTTTACTTAATTTTAGAAATGCTGGTCTGCATTGAGCTCTTATAATTGCATCCATCTATGCAATATTCTGTAAAGAAAGAATTCTGATGTTAAAGAATGCAATATAAGTATAAAAACTGATTGGAAGAGTTTCTATGAACTCTAAGAACGTTGTTTGCCCATTAACCTTTGCACAAGAATCAGTTAACTGCTGAGGCAAATGTTATTTAAGACCTTGGATGAAAACCATCCCTGTGTACATATATCATAACTCAGAAAAATGAACAATCTTGGTTATTATTAGAAACACTTCAAAGAAGGAACTGTAATCTTCTCCCTCAAAGCCCTTTACTTACAATTTTCCTTCAACTAAAGGTCACTGCAAAACCGGAATTCTTTAAGCGAAGAATGAAGGAGTCAAGGGCAAATGACAGGGCTGCAGGAGGTTTCTCGTTAGCAAGGCTTTCTCTCCAACCAAAACGGCCTCTATTTCTCACAGCTTTGCCCTGCAGGCCTGGCACTGTGTGCAGGCAAATTCACTAAGGGGCTGAAGGTCCAGCTGAACTCTGTCCCATGGTCCTTTTACTTGAACTAGCAGCCTTGACCTCACCTGAGGCCTCACAAGAGTTTTTTTTAGAAATGCAGAATCTCAGCCCTACCCCAAGCTATTGAACCGTATTCTATATTTTAACAAGATTTCTGGGGATTTGAATGTGCATTCCAGTTTGAGAAGTACCGATCTAGAACAGAGCTACTGAATGTACAGCAGCTTCAGCATCACCCAGGAGCTAGGCAGAAATGGAAAAATCGGGCTCCATCCCAGACCTACTCAATCAGAATCTCGAAGGTGGAGCCTGGGGCCCAGGTATCAGCATTTCACCTGGAGTGTAATTTACCTGGAGCTCTCCCGGCAATTCCTGCGCACAGCCAGGTTTGAGAAGCAGCAGTCTAGAGCCCTGCCCCTACCTTCAAAGCACTGCTTTCAGACAAGGCTGGGCCTGAAGACAGTCCACCAGAGTAGAAGGAGGGAAAAACAGAACTTCTGTTTGTTTACTATTATGCTACCTTATTTTAATTTACATTTTCATATTTTATAAGGTACATGATGTGCTAATATTGAAATACATATGTAATTATATATGATATAATGTATGTGTATACTGTAATATATGTGTAGTGTGTGTGTGTTACACATATGTAATATATATATTATATATAAATATATATGTGTAATATAAATATGTATGTATAAAGGATATGTGTTCAAACAATCTTTTACTTATAGGAGTGAGTATTTAAAGACATTCAGAGACTGGTTATTGGTCCTAGTGACCCATTCACTGGTATAGTGAAATCAGCTTTGGGAGGTATCACAAGTAATATGCTTCTAATAATAGTTTCAATATACAAATTCATAATTTGCTTATTGACAAATGAGAATTCAAATTAGATTCAAAGTTGTCACCATAATAATATGACTCTGTCACTTACATTCTGTCATGTTCACCTATTGACCATTTATGCATCTATCCATCGTTCCCCAAACACTTATATGGTATTTATTAACTACTATACTCCTAACGCTAAGAATAAAGCAGTGACGCAGACAAATATGATCCCACCCTTATGTCCTAATGACGCTCCCAAACTGCGTCCACAATCAAGCAACTCATCACCACAGTTGAGATGAAGGCTGTGATTAGAGACATACGGCTGAGAGAAATGAGCTGAAGGAGTAAATCTGGTCTGCAAATTGGGGTTGGATTCTCTAAAAAACTGATAACTTGGGCTGAGACCAAAGGATGAGTAGGAGTTAAATGGAAGAGAAAAGGGAGAGGTTGTAGTTTCAGAATGGGATGGTACAATATATCACCCATCCTCTATGCCATAGCCAGAGGTTATGTTTATAATCTGAGGATAAATCTTGAGTCCTCACTCCTTAATAGTTTCAGAATAAAGTGATAAATCCAATGGTTTGAGAGCTCAGTCACAAGTTTTTGCAGAGCATACTTTTAATTTCCCTTTTGTAAAAAAATCAAAATATTGGGTCCTGATCCATTTTTCCATCCCCATCCCCACTAAAGATGTCTGAGAGTATTAAAAACAAATCTTTCACAATGGTGGAAATCCTCTAATGTGTGTATCTCTAAAATACTCCTATTATCAAGGCCGCTGGTAAGTTTAATTTTGTTCCTATATTCATGGTGATTTCATTGTATGGAAAATACAGCTGCATTCCTCAAAGACTTTGTCATGTGCCTCAAAGAGTTTACTATGTGCTTCATTTACTTAGTCCCTCCCTCAACAAACATGCATTGAGCATCTACTATGTGTGAGGCCAAGACACTGAGCAAGGCAGGTGGAGTCCCAGCCCTCATGGAGCTGCATGTAGGACAGGGAACAGCCGAGTAATCAAGCACTTAACACTTAACAGAGCCATGGTAAGAGTTCATCCTACGACAAGGAATGTCGTAGAATGAACCTCCTCTGAGTCCCAATCCTGAGCTAGGGAGCACTGAGAAAGAGGTCTAAACTCGGTCTGGGAAGTCAGGGATGAAGTTTCTAGGGTTTGCCCTTGGTGGAGAAAGGTTTTCTTTTTCTTTCAAAATGCTAATAATCAGTGCTTCCTTAGCTCCTTCTAGTTCCGCTATTTCCTAGCTACAGGAAGGCTTTTTATAGACGAACAAAGTAAAGGTCATCTTTTTCAAGTGCAGGAACAGTCCTTGCTCTATATTTCTTTGGTCCTTCACAATGCCCTACAATTGACACACTGCTTTGGGTATGCCATTATTGATAGATGCTCAATAAATGTGACTGTTATTTGATTGACAAGTAAAAGGGAAGAAAACTGTTCTTCTTCTGAAGTCCTGGGTGATGCTCATTGAATAGCAATCAAGCTTAACTCAGAGTTGTGTCAGCAATAAAGGGAAATTTGTATTTCATTCTTACACTAAAGGTTCTCCTAATGAAAACTGACTCTATAATTCATTCTTGTTTAATATTCATGACCAAAACTCTCAGGGGTCAAGGAGAAAGGTGCATAGAATGCAAACAAAGAATAAACATTAGGAGTGGAAGACTAAAAACCAAGTCACTTTTTAAGTATAAATAAACTTAGGAAATATGGAAGGAATTCAGTTTGAAATTATAAACATTAAGAACTTTTGTACAATAAAAAGTAAAGAAACCAAAATATTGAAACTAAAATACCAAGTACTAGCTGTATCCCTGGGCAAGTAACTCAAACTTCTGTTCATAATGAAATATCTCAAACAGAAAAGAACAGAGAGTAATACAGCAAGTAGCTATGTAACCAGCATTCAGAATTAGCAAATGTTAACATTTTGCTATATTTATTTTAGGTTTTTAAAAGAATGAAAACATTAGAGTAGAAAACATTAGAGAAGAAACATAGTAGAAATTCTCCTCGATCCTCTCCAGCCCTAATTCCAAGTCCCAAAGGCAAATGAGTATTCTTTCTTTATAATAATTTCATATTTTTACTTACTACATATAACTGTATCCATGAAAAATGTGTGGTATTCTTTTATATTTTAAATTTTACGCCAATGATATCACACTGTGTATATCCTTCTTGAACTTGATTTTTCCACACAACATTATGTTTTCAAAATGTATGCATACTGATACTAGTACATTTAGTTCATTCAACTTTAACCTAATCATAAGGTATTTCCAATTTGGGGCTACTGCTGAAAATACTCCTGACCAGAGGGCAGACAGCAGAAGCAAGAAGAACTACAATCCTGCAGCCTGTGGAACAAAAACCACATTCACAGAAAGACAGACAAGATGAAAAGGCAGAGGGCTATGTAACAGATGAAGGAACAAGATAACAACCCAGAAAAACAACTAAAAGAAGTAGAGATAGGCAACCTTCCAGAAAAAGAATTCAGAATAATGATAGTGAAGATGATCCAGGACATCGGAAAAAGAATGGAGGCAAACATCAAGAAGATGCAAGAAATGATTAACAAATCCACAAATCAAGCCTCAGTAAATTTAAGAAAACTGAAAATATATCAAGCATCTTTTCTGACAACAACGCTATGAGATGAGAAATGAATTATAGGGAAAAAATATAAAAGAACACAAACACATGGAGGCTAAACAATACATTACTAAATAACCAAGAGATCACTGAAGAAATCAAAGAGGAAATCAAAAAATAACTAGAGACAAATGACAATAAAAACACGACAATCCAAAACCTATGGGATGCAGCAAAAGCAGTTCTAAGAGGGAAGTTTATAGCTATAAAAGCCTACCTCAAGAAACAAGAAAAATCTCAAATAAACAATCTAACCTTACACCTAAAGGAACTAGAGAAAGAAGAACAAACAAAACCCAAAGTTAGCAGAAGGAAAGAAATCATAAAGATCAGATCAGAAATAAATGAAATAGAAACAAAGAAAACAATAGCAAAGATCAATAAAACTAAAAGCTGGTTCTTTGAGAAGAAAAACAAAATTGATAAACCATTAGCCAGACTTATCAAGAAAAGAGAGAGAGGACTCAAATCAATAAAATTAGAAATGAAAAAGGAGAAGTTAGAACACACACTGCAGAAATACAAAGCATCCTAAGAGACTACTACAAGGAAATCTATGCCAATAAAAAGGAAAACCTGGAAGAAATGGAGAAATTCTTTGAAAGGTATAACCTTCCAAGACTGAACCAGGAAGAAATAGAAAATATGAACAGAACAATCACAAGTAATGAAATTGAAACTGTGATTAAAATTCTTCCAACAAACAAAAGTCCAGGACCAGATGGCTTCACAGGTGAATTCTATCAAACATTTAGAGAAGAGCTAACACC